>NC_080598.1:8677799-8817799 GCF_027887145.1 Ammospiza caudacuta
CACAGGGAATGGTGCTGGGCACAGGGCTGTCCTGCAGGGAGCACAGGGAATGGTGCTGGGCACAGGGAATGTGCTGGGCACAGGGCTCACACCCTGCAGGGTGCACAGGGAATGATACTGGGCACAGGGAATGGTGCTGGGCACAGGGCTGTCCTGCAGGGAGCACAGGGAATGGTGCTGGGCACAGGGGATGGTGCTGAGCACAGGGAATGTGCTGGGCACAGGGCTCACACCCTGCAGGATGCACAGGAAATGATGCTGGAGCAGCTCCTGCCCTGCTCCACCTGCTGCTCTCCAGGCTGTGTCCCACAGGGGCTCCTTGCACAGCTCAGGGAAACACACTCAGCAACAATCCCTCTCCTCCAGTATCCACAGCTTTCACACAGGCAGCTGGGAGTTGTTTCTCCCCAGGGCTTTGCTGTTTTTTTTTTTTTCTTTTTAAACCATTTTTCCCCCCTTTTAATGAATCAGACCCTGGGTGAAAATAATGCATTTGTTTAAAGCTGATATTTAATGTTGAGCAAACTGCTCTTCCTTTGTCTCTTACTATTTTGTTCATATTTTGCTAAGAGTCTGCTATTCTACACAAGCATTTTAATAAACTGTTTGTTGTTGTATCCAGGTAACAAGCATGGTAAGTATTTTGACTAAACCAAGTATTATGTACCTTAGCTGTGCTTGGCAGAATTTTTTGGCTAGCTTTTCCTGTACTTTCAGCCTGTGCTGTTTCTAAAGGAGCTATTCAAAGGAAGAAACTGCTCACCTATAGTACTACTACATAGAAGCTTTGGAGGGAGCATATGTGCAAAGTCATATATCGTACATAAGAGCATGCACCTCTTGCCAGCATGCTTGCTACTTTGCTTGTAAAATAAAAGCAGAAAAAAAAAAAAAACAACCCAAAACATCCTTGCCTAATACTGCTTGTGTTCCTTCATTCCAAGTGACACACCTAAATATTGGTGGTTATTAATCCAGTACTTCTGGATGAGGAACCCTGCTGTACCAGGCGTAGCGGTCTGTTGTTTGCTCATCTCCCCTGAGCTAAGGCATCCCCCTGGTTAACTCTGTTGCATTAAGAGGCCGTCCCTTTCTGTCCTGTGACGATCCCTGACTGGCAGTGGCTGGACTCCAAGTGCTGCTCTAACACAAGTAGCTGATAACAGCCCACCTTTTCCTAAACTCCTTCCTGTGTGCTGCAAAAGAGCAGGAATTTTATGGCTGGTAGCTCTCTGTGGCAACACTGTAAATCAGTAAAACACCACAACTCAACATTTAAGATGTCATTTACATGTTTGTGACCTAACTTTGGAAATGCTTGTTGTAAAGCTGAATCCAAAATGTCCCTAAGCATGAAGAAAGCTGTCCCTGTTTGCGAGTCAGCCGCAGTTCTGTGTTCTCCTTTTACAGGACAATACAAAAGGCAGACTTCTCTTAGATGGAAATGACAGAGCTCAAATCTCAGTGCTCCCTGTCCTGCAGGCAGAGCTGAGCCTCAGGAGCACGCCCTGCTTAGCCCAGCCTGATTTAAAATCAGAATTTGCCCAGATAAACAACTGGGCAGTAGTTTGCTGTGCCAGAGCTTCCTGTGTGTTGGCAGAGCAGACTGTGAGAATTCAGGTCTACCCTGCATGTCTGAGAGGAGGTTTTGCCTTGAGGTAGTTTGAGTGTTAGCCTCCGTGCTGTATTTTTTTTTTTTTTCCTGCATGGTTTGCTATTTTTGCATTTTCTGTGTGGCTTTTTAAGTTTTTAGTTTCGTGCTTGTAGCTGCAGTTATTTAATGCCATTTGTTGTGCCAAACGTTTTAAGACTCCGTGTAATTGTCATATTAAAGGATCAGACAGCAAAGGACAAAGCACTCCAGCACATGGCAGCAATGTCATCAGCTCAGATAGTCTCAGCTACTGCTATTCACAACAAGCTGGGCCTGCCAGGAATTCCCCGTCCTACATTTCCTGGGGCACCTGGGGTAAGTCCCAAAAAAATCCCTGTATTCCCTAACAATGTTCAGTAGAACACTAAGATGGAATGAGTGGATTAATGCTTTGACTTGAGTTTGCAAAAGAAATCGTGCTTGTTCAAAAATACCCCAAGTCCTTCCAACAAAGAGAACAACTGTGGCCCTGTTTGTTTGTTTTTCCTCTTTCAGTTTTGGCCCGGCATGATCCAAACGGGGCAGCCTGGATCCTCGCAAGAGTAAGTCTGAAAATTCCAAAGTGCTTTTTCTCTGTGCAGTGTGAAGGGTGGCTTGTGCACTCTGGGAGATCAGCAAAGCAAGAACTTGCAAATTTTTCCAAAAAGGAGGTGAAGACAGTTTCAGGGAAAGAAAGAGCCTTTATAGGGATGTGGACTCACTTTCAAAAAGTTATAAGGGATCCCAAACCTCAAAACTGAGGCTGAATGCCAGATGGGCACCCTCCTTTGTGTCCTCTGGGAGTCCCAGCAGTGCCCACCCCTGGCTGTAATTCTCACCCCCTCTATTCCCTCTGTGCTGTCTGTCTGTTAAATGTGCTCTGCAAGGAAGAGATATGTTTGTGGGTAAGGTCATCAGGCACCTATTCTCCTATACTGTGTGTCTCTGATGGAATTTCCTGTGGGTGGCACAGTGTGTGATTTTTGTGCATCTCTTTTTTGCAGTGTCAAGCCATTCGTTCAGCAGGCCTATCCTATACAGCCATCAGTCACAGCTCCCATCTCAGGTAATCCTCCCATTTATCCTCTGCCTTAAAAATACTTGAATTTTGTACTGAATGTGATTTATTAACTTCTGCCCTGGGCAGAGCCACTGCTCAGGATCTCATGGGTCCTCCAGCCAAAGGAAGCATCAATCCCAGTGTCCTATTATTATATATACATATATATATATATATAGTGTCCTATATTATATCTTAGGAGAAATCATTGTGTTTGGGCTTTTTTTAGGTAGGAAGCACTAATGCATATGCAAGGAGTTGTGATGTGTGATTTCCAGTCAGCGCTCTGTATTGTAGGAATTACTGTAAAAAATGAGTAATAGGATGAATGTTTCCTTTAGAATAGCTCTGTAACAAGAATACACCTTAATTTATTTTAAACTGAGCCTAAAACCCCTCCCAATATCATATACACTTAGCCATAAGTGTAAAACTTCTCTATGTATCAGGTTGTTTATAACTCATCCCCTCCTGGAGGTCCTGCTTTGCCTGGTACCACTTTGATAAGTACCTAATTTTATTCTGAATTTCATTGCTCAAATTGATCAAGCCTTTCCCATGGCTACTTCCCTGCTACTTTTCCCAGGTTCTTTCCATGCCTGACTTCATGAAAGCTCATTATTTCTTTGCAGATGATTTCTCATGTTATGTCTCCCTTGCCGAATGACCCCAATGCTTCTGACTCTGTGTAGCAAGTTTTTGACTCTTACCCAATTCTTTATGATTTTCTAACTTGCTGCTATTTAATGCTTTGAACTAAAGCTATTTTTCTGCATTCATGAGAATGCTCTTTTCTTGACATCCCTAATTTATAACATTATTTTCTAAGACAGGTATTTTCTATTGTCTTCATTTAGCCATCCATGTTTTCTCTCAGAATTAGGAGCATCAGTATTTCTAAATCAAACAAAATTTGTGCATGAGTTTTTGCTCCATTAGAATTCCTGTTCATGTCTAGCCAGTGACTTTTGTAATTCCCTGTTTTGCACAAGCCTCACACCTTCATTGCCTGAATTTGAGGGTTGGGGTCAGGTACCACATTCCCTTTATGGGATGTGTTCACACACTGCCTCTGACCTCTCCCCGCTTCTCAGCCTAGTCCAGGATAATCTTTATTCTCATACTTTTGGTGCCTCTCCCCTGCCTTTCTTGTGCCTGTGTGTCTCCAAGATGAGTTTTGCCTGTGAGCTGCTGCCTTTTCCTCTTCCTTTACAGTTTTCTTTCCTTCTTGTCCAATTTTCTACAATGAGGACCAAGAGAGAGAAATTATTCCTTCTCTTGAGGTGAATTAGAGAGGGTGGTTAACATCCCTTCTCTATCTAGATCATGTCATTCTCTCTTTATTATCAATTTGAAACATTTTTTTTTTCTTTTTAGGGTATGATTCAGCTCTCTACAGTAATTATTTATTATTAGCTGTATCATAATGATGCCTAAAAGCTCCAAAAGAAGTCAAGACCCAATGTGCAAATACGTAGTAAGAGACAGTCCCTGCCTTGGAGAGCTTGTGCTCTAAATAGGAGAGGGGAATTGAGAGTGGCAGCAGAAACAGGCAAAAAGAGGGGTGATTTACCTGTACCATGTGGCACATTAGGAGCCAGAAATGGAGTCGGTTCTCTTGCCTCCCAAGGCAGGAATGTCTCCTGTGAGCCTTCCAAGGAAGGATGCAGCTGTAGGTCCAGGTGAAGTCTCTATAAATCTCTGTAATCTAATATATAATTTAAACAAAAATTCTACAGTGAGTTACAGCCCCAAGGAAGCAAAGTAGTAGTAGTAGTTTTCTTTCTGCCACTATTAGATTGCTGGGCTGCCACCTCTTTTTCTACACATTACCCTGAGTTTTTCCAATTTTAACTCATCCTGAATTAATTACTTGCTAAAATTAATATAAATATCCAAGGGCCCCATGCATAATTCCCAATTATTTTTAATTGAGCAGATATGAGCTGAGGAAGTGTCAGCTTCCTGATGCAGATGTTTCCTGTGTTGCAGGCTTTGAGCCCACATCAGCTCCAGCGCCCTCCGTGCCTGCGTGGCAGGGCCGGTCCATCGGTACGACCAAGCTCAGGCTGGTGGAGTTTTCAGCTTTCCTTGAGCAGCAGAGGGACCCTGAATCAGTGAGTATTTATTGCCCTTGTGTCCACTGATCCTCAGCTTTGCTCCTCTACTCCTGATCTCCAGCTTTTCTCCTTTGCTCCCCACCCTCTGGGCACGCCTTCCATCATGTCTGGTGGAATACTCCTGTATCTCTGTGCTCACTGCTGCTCTATTCCTCTCACCCCAGGACTGTGTTTTCCTCTCTTGCCCTCCTTTTCCCCATTTGCAGCAGCCAGGGCCCTCTGTGAAAGCAGGCAGGGTTTGCTCTGGCGCCTGTCTCGCTGCTGACCTAGTTTAGCAGGTGTACCAAATTGCATTGTGTTCTTGGCAAGAATTCAGTGCTTGAACTCTAAGTTAAAGCCTAATCTGTTTCCTAACCAAAACAAAATTAAGGACTTGCCCAGAAAGCGTGCATATTGCATTTTTTTTTTAATGAAGTTTTAAATTTTCTTTTAATTTTTAGTCTGTATACTGTAGGGTATATTAAGGGTAGTTTCTGAAGTTAGCTGTAATGTGTCATTACTCCAGTAAGCCTTGAACCTTGACATTAATCCACATATATTTACCAAGAGCTAGGTAGCCTAGCACTGATTCTACTGCATTGCAAATAAATGGAAAGAACTTCTTTCAGCTGGAACCTGAGAAGTTTTTCGAGATAATTTCTGAAAAGCAAATACTGTCCTGAATGGGTGATATGGACAGGCCATTTTTGTTCAGATTCCTGGCAAAATACAGTAGCCTGGAGAAGAGAGAAGCTAACATTTTGCTTTTATAATCCAGCACTGGAAACCATAGCATTAATGGGCTCTGGTGTTATCCAAGGAGTGTTTACCCTGCGCTGTGGGGATTGGAGACATAGCCCAGAAACCTTACAACAGAGGAATGCTGCTGGCAGGGCCAGATCCCTGTGAAAACACACCCTGTCTCAGCTGTCCATGCACCCACCACGTGGCAGGGTGCTGCTTTGCTGAGTGGCAGCTTTGCCAGCCTGCATGGGCTTTGAGGGCAGCAAATGTTTGGCAGCAGGTACAGTTCTCTCAGTGCTCACCTGAATTTCCAGGGTTTCCCTGGAATCCCTTTGCCTTCCCATGGTCTCATGGCAGCCCTGCCTCTGGTGGGCTTCACCTCAGAGTGCTCCAGGCCCCTCTGGAGCACCCCCTCCACCCCAGCCCTGAGTCCCTCTGGGCAGAGGTTTGGATTTCTGGGTACCACATCCAGGTCTCCCCAGCAATCACCCTTATCCATGCACGGATTCCCCAGCTCTTGCTGACCCCATGGAACGTGTCCTGCTGATTTCTGGGCTCTGCCATCCCCAGCCTGCCCCACACCAGCGTGTGTGTGTGTGTGTGTGTGTGTGTGTGTGTGTGTGTGTGTGCGCTCCAGGTTACTGGGAAAACACGATGTGGCCACGTGATGCTCAGCCTTGCTGTCTGTGTGTGAATGAAATCTTCCTTCTGTGCAGTCTCATTGGCTGTTTTGCCACAGTTATCCCTTTTCTGGAGGTTTCTATAACATAAATCCATATACAAAGCTCCTGTGCTGATGTGGTGGGGTGCCTCTGTATCTGGGTGTTTGTGTCAGAGGGAGCAAACAGGGCTGGGCAGCTGAGACAGTGGAGGTGTGAACAGAAGCATGGTTACCCAGGATGGCCCCACAAGCACTGTGAAGCCTTCTTTGGAGCAAACTGATATTATTTGAAATTCCTGAGGGTGCAGAGGCCCACTGGGTCTTGTCCCAGCTTGCAAGAAGCCTGCTGAGAAACGCATCCTTCAAATGCATTTATGCAGGAGGGTTTACAGGACAAGCAGGAGCATCAAACTACCCAGACTTGTTTTAAAAAAAGCAGTTACTTGTGTGCTGTAACACTGTAAAAATGAGACTCTAGGCAAAGTCAATTCCCAGTTTAGCTCATCAAGGTGGGGCAGGGCTCTGCATGGGGACAGCCTGCAGCATCCATGGGCACCCAAAGGATGAGCCCCTGTGGCACTGAGTGAGCATCACTGCCTGGGAAAGGGCAGTCAGCAGCAGGAGAAGGGTTCCTTACACTGAATTCAGTAAATGTGGTTATTTGGCATTGAAAGGGCATTGGGAAGAGCCCCCAGAGCAGTGTGGGCAGCTCCCAGGGTGCTTGCTGGAGAGGCTCTGGTGTGCAGGGGCAGCTCTGTGCTGCTGCCAGCCTGCCCTGTCTCCAGTGCTCAGAGCTCTCCAACAAGCACCAAGAGCTCTCCTTGGAGGTGAGAGCAACCCCAGCCTCCTGTGGTGCCACTGCAGAAATGTGAATTCCTCCTGCAGCTTTACACACCTTTCTTTGTGGGGCTGTTTTACTGCAGGTACAGTTTGCACAGCAGAGGAAAAATGGGGGTTTATTACTTTTCACGTGGAATCAGCGAGGCAGGTGACCTGAGTGTGTTTCCACATTGTGCTCATGAAGTCCTGCAGGCATGTGCTGTGATTGCAGCATCTCCTTTGTGCCTCTGCTGGCCTCAGAAATGAATGTGTTTGTGTGCTGCTACAGGAGACATGTGAGGGAGTTCTCCTCTATCTTCTGAAAAAGGACACTTAGAGATTCATTGCATTGCTGACTTCTCACAGAAAATTACATAAATTAGCATCTTCATCAAATGTGCTTCCAACATTTCATTAAACAAAGGTGACCCTTCCTCCCTCTCTCCCCCAACCCAAAATCAGGCCAGAAAGCCTCATAGCGCTAGAGGCAAATAGACCAATTCCACCTCAGACTGTAGCCTGGAAATTTATTGAACTTCTATTGTTCATTTTATTTGGTTTATTGGGATCAGGACTTGATCCTGGCAGACCCCTTGCAGTCCCTATTCCTGGCCAGAAATGAGAAATTTGGGTTTGTCAGCTGTGGTGCCTCCCACAGCCTGCACTGGGGCTGTGCATGGGCACGAAGGTCCAACCACAGGGAATAATTCCTGGTGGGAGTGGGGCCTGCAGCATTTCTGTGGCTCTTCCAATGGCAAATGCTGTTTAAAAGCTTTCTAATAAGCTCAATGCCAGGCACTTTCAGAGGTTAGTTTAGATTGGGCATTCTGAAGGGTTGGAAATGAGCTCCATAGAGTCCTCTCACTTGTGGACAGCTGTTGATCTGTTGATCTTTTTCCTTGTTTAGACACAAAATTATTCCATTTGCAAAAGAGAAAAATATAGAAAGGAAACAATAAGGAACCCTCACTGTAACTCTGCATGGCAGAAGATAGTCTGGGAAACACAAGATGGCAAAATATTGGAACACTGACTCTGCAGTGAGGATGGGTAAAATTGCTCCACCTTTTCCATGAAAATCAATGCTGTTTACAAATGTCAAGCTGTATTTTGTTTTTGTGGCATTTTGTGCTTAAGTACAATTCCTAAATGGTGCATAGGAGTTTCCCTTGCAGGCCCAAGCAGCAGCATTTCAGCCACCTTTGATTATTCCCTGTCCTGTATAACTCTGTTCTCAGCAGATGGAGCAGTTTTTGTGCCCATCTGTTGCTTCCAAGACAGGTTTTCCTTAATGGGGGCTTTCCATTTTTATTCCAGTGGTTCTGTGAAAGTTCAGGACAAATGCTTAAACCTAGCAATCCCATGTTTCCTAACAAATATAAACTGAGCATGCAGGCAAGTTAGAAAGGATCTAAGCAACTGACTGCTACACAAGTAGATATAAAATTCAAAGACTATAACTGAAATAAAAATAATTCAAAATCTTTATATCTATATATATATATACATATGCACACATAGTCAAGCTTGATTTTCAATCAGAGAAAAAAGCCTATCACTACCCAACAAAAAAAGCCCTTTCTTTATTTTTGAGGCTTCTTGCTCTTGCTGTCACATTTATTTAAATTGTGAGCACTTCAGACAACTTTATATTTAAAATATCTATATAGGGCTATACAGAACATGGCTGATGGACATTTTCAGTATAAGTCCACTCATCCAAACTGTCAGATTGTGTTAGGTCCAAATTTCAAAATGTATTTTAAAAAGTGGTGAAGAAATAAAACATTCTTTATGTTTTAATTCAGATTTTATTGTTGTTGTAAAAAGACTTTGTGAGCCCGGGGAGAATTGTGCCTGAGAACCAGAAAGGGAAAGCAATTGCTCAAGGGCCATAAAAACAGCCTGCCATCATTAGCCAAATGCAGTAAAACTCACCAAAGTTAATCAAACCACCTAAGTGATGAAAAATAAATGAGATCTTTTCAAAAGAAGCCCTCCATCCTTGAACAATATCCATTGTTGCAAGGATTGTTTATCCTTTCTGTACTCCCTATGAACAGTAGAAAAAGCAGTCCAGCATTTCAGTCACAAGGAAGTCCTTGGTTTAGTGTCTTTGTGATGTGAAAGGACAAGAAAGCAAACTCACATTAGGATGAATGTCTCAGAGCTGCAGACTCTGCATTGGAGGTCATTTTAATCTGGAATCAGAAAGTTTTGCTGAGCACAAGGCTCATTTATTTTGCCATGCTGGAGAGCTGCTGGTTGGCCGTGGGATGCAAGTGTTCATCTCTGTGAAATGCTCATTTTTGGGTCTCCATAGCTAGAAGTCCCAAGAAAGCACTTTGAAGAGGTCCAGTGTTGACACATGGCACAGTTGTGAAGCTGTGGCATGGCAGGAGATTTCCCATCCAGCAGGATTCCTGGGGCACCCCATGGATGCCTGTTGGAATGCCAGGGCAGCCTCCCCAGCCCGGCTGTGGCAGGACATGGGCTCTCCAGGGAGGGTCCTGGGGCCAGGGCGGGGTCAGGGGTGCTGGGAGCCCAGCACCATTCATCCCCAAAGCCCTCAGCTGGAAAGGCTGCTGGGGCCTCTCCTCCTTTCCAGGGAGATCTCCCAGCAAAACTGGAACTGCAGGGGACACGTGGGGTGGGCTGTGGCTGTGAATTCCCCACTCTGCCTGCCCCCAGCAGCTGTCCTGGCTCGCCCCAAGGGCTTTGCAGCTGCCTGTGCCTCTGCCCTGCATGTCCCCAACTCGTCCTACAGCTTCCCCTGCACCCACCCCTAAACTGGCTCCCACCAGTTGGGCAATATCCCCTGCTCTGCTCGGCTCTGCTCTGCTCTGCAGAGAGCAGATAATGACATGCTCACGTGCTCATTTGTTCCTCTGCTGCATTCAGGGGAGATGTAGATGGCCCTTCTCTGATAAGCAACTATTCAGTAGTTTGTTTTCTTCTGCTGTTGAAATGCGTGGCCCCGTGCCCTGCTCGCTGTGCACTGTCTAACCTCCCTTCCAAATGGAATTAATAATTCCCTCCATTTGCATTTCACAGATGTGCTAGTGCAGTCTTTTTGGATGAAGGAGCATTATTACTCACAATTGACAAACCAAGAAGTTCAGGTGCAAAAGAATGAATGGGCCACTGATTTTGAGGGTCCCCTTTGATTTGTCATGAGCTTGATTTTGCAGAATACTTAACATTATTGAGAGCTTCCTATAGTCAGGCATAATTTTCCCATCTGAGCACTCAGCACTTCTGGAACTGGGGCTGCAGGGTCTTAAATCAGGCAGGCCAGAGCTGAAAGATGCATCTTCCCTGTTGCAGAAAAGCTGATGGAAGCGTTGTGTAAGCACCTTGCCCAATTACAGTCGCAATTTCACACTGGGAAGTGCTGGGCAACATTGAGGTGTTCCTCATCACCTACCTCTCCACTTCTGCAACCATAAAGTCACCCCAAACCCTCTTTTACTTCACATTTCTGATTCAATCCCTGAGCAGGTCCAGGCAGGAGTCTGAATGCAGGGAGGTGCATGAAAAACCAGGTTGCCCATGCAGCTGTGTGGTAGCATACATCACAGAAAGTTCAGCTAACATTTCACAGGAATGTGTTAAAAACCTTAACAACAGAACTTGGTACAAACTCCAGTTACAGCATTAAAATGTCATGTTTATAACTCCCAATCTGCTTCAGTGGAGGACAACAGCAGCAGGAATTAAATATTCAGTTACTAGTGTGTTTTGGTAGAAATAAGAAAACTTGTTGGCAGACCAAGTGATTTTCTTACATCAGCAGGAAATTAAAGCATTTCAGATTTATGAGATACAGCAGCAGAGCAGAGGCTGGGCAGGGTTTGGGTTAGAGCTGCACACAGGCTGCTGATACCCCAGTGCCTGGCTCCCCCCAGGAGCACAGTCCCTGCCAGGGCAGGTGTGCCAGTGGGATTTGGAAGCATTAAAGCACCCTTGCACTCAGCTGCTGTGCCCATGAGCAAGGTCATCCCCACAGAACCAGCTGCCCCCTGCCTTCCTCCCTGCTCAGCATCTACATCACCCTGTGCATGGGGAGCCATTCACCCCCCCATGTGCTGATCTGTGTGCTTGTGCCAGGATATAAGGGCAAAACTGGTGAGGAGCTTTTGCAAGTACACGTGCTGGCTGATAGAGCAGGTGTAGGTGGTTTGTCTTTGTTCTGCACCAGCTTAAATGCTTGCATCCCCTGCCATTGGCAATTTGTCTTGGTTCTTTTAAATTCCTAAGTGGATTATAATTTTTCTCGTGGTGAAATTTGACAACAGTCATATTTCATGGCTTTACTGCATTCTTTGGATAGTTGGAATTTTTCTAAGGGAAGGAGCTCAGCTTTAAGAGGCGGCCATCTCCAGGGCATGTCGTGTAATGCAGACACAGGAGACAGAGCTGCAAATGTTCTTCCTATTCTTGTGTACTTAGAAAATACAGGATTTGACTTGTGCTGGTTTATGGCATCTAAAGCACATTATTGCCCCTATGCCAGATGCAAATCCTTTAAATGCTTCGGTGTGAGTAAATTCCTCAGCAACTAATGCACTTCAATGACTCTGGAATACTCAGTCTAAATCAACAGTGAATTATCAATATAACGAGGATGTTTTTAAGCTTTTCAGACACTAGTGGGCTCAAAAATATAGGCAGAAAACTTTGCTCCTTTGCCTTTATCCATGCCTCAGTTGCTGTCGTGTTTGTCTAAAAGCGATAGGGATCATTTCAGTACCCATTTACCCTGCTCCAGTACTGCATTATCATTTGTTAGTTTGCAGAAATATGCCGTGTCTAATTAGCTTAGTAATGATTGTACTTAGCATAGGAATTGCAGCAACATAAGGAGAAAATAATCACACATTGCAATATCAAAATAAACATTTCTGTCCTAAGAATGTTGTCAGGTGATGTCATACCATCTGTCCTACTGTACCCGCTCAGAAATTTTGCTGCAGCAGCATCTGGTGCTTTGGCGAGCTCTGCAGACAACTGTGGCAGCTTTGCAGCTGCCTCCAACTCTGCTTTTATATTTAAAGAGTATTAAGACTTCATGCTCCATGCCCCTATAAATGTGTTTGCTTTTACTGAAGTTTGGATCCTGAGCAATTTGTATATTTGCCTGGCTTGCAGAATAAGGCACAGTGTGTGAATTGTCTTGGGGGTTTGCAGTGGCCAAACGGTAAAATGCAGCTCTCCCTTCCCCCTTGCCTCCCCAGCCATCTTTGGGCTGGGAGAGAGACACCCTTTTGGGGAGGAGGACAATTTACAGGAGAATCTGAGCCCTTGATTCTGTTTCCATAAAAATGTGGTTATTTATACAACCTGGAACAACTCCAGCAGAGAAGACTGAGAGGAAACAATCCCCAGGGTTTTTTTGCTTGTGGAAATGCCTTAATGAGATGTTATGTTTTCCTTTTTCCTTCTACAAAATTTAGAAAGAAATACAACCCTGCGAGAAAACACAGGCTGTATCTCGTTTTTGGCCCCATACCCAGATGAGTGTTCTCTGGTTCTAAATTCAGATTGCACTGTGCTAGATGATTTTTAATAGATTTCAATTTCATTTCCTAAGTGCAGAAATCCAGCCAGTCCATTTCCTTTTCCCCAGAGTTTTGGACATCTGCTAGGGAAGACTTTGCTCACACCAAAGGAAGGCTCTGAGTGGTTGCCCAATTCATTTAGATTTGTCACTTCAATTTGTTCATTCAGCAGGTACATTGTAAACAAAATAGCTTAAATGAGGTTTGCTTTGGGGCTTTAAATATTTTATTTGTGCCTAGCTTTTGGGAATTGCCCCTTATGTACAGCATCTGTTCAGTGTGACAGGGTTCTCTAGTGTTCATTGACTGCATGTCAGCTTTCCCTTAACTGAGTTAGCAAAATGTTTTGTGATCTGCGTGGGGAAAGCCCCAGTGTTTAAACCTGCCATTCTGGAGCTCCTTCACTCTGCTCCGGTGGCCCTGGGAGGTGCTGACTGACTGCTGGAGGGTCTTTCCTGGTGTTCATCCTTCCAGTTTCGTTTTGGGTGCTGAAAGGTTCTCTTGGGGGAATGGCAGCCCCTAAAAGATCATGTTGTGCTCCTTTGGGGTGGACTTCACTGGGCCAAGGGTGTCCCCCAGGCAGGAGAGGCACTGCCAAGGTGATTGCTGTGGTTATAGTGAGGTGTGATGGGATGAAGTTAAGAAATGGGAAATTGAGGCCGAATGTGTTTTGGCAGGGATGGTCCTCTACAGAGCTGGCTCCTGAGGGAAGGGGGAAAAGTTGGGCTCTTGAATATTACATGGGTTGAAATACACGAGGACAATGTCTGTAGGAACAGCAGTGCAGAGAAACTGGCCTTCTTGTCATCCTGCAGTCAAAAGGAAATTCCCTCCATCTCTTTTTAGTTGAGATAGAGGTTTGCAATGTGCAGGAGCGGGCTCTGTGGCACCAGCAGAAATTCAGGCTCTGAGGACACAGGCCATTAAAACTCACTGTTTAAAGGAGCAAAAATAAACTTTCCTCTTGAGCAATTCATCTTTTTATGCTCAGTGAAGGGCTCTTTATCACCGTGCTGCCGCTGGGCCTTGCAGTGTAAATGACCCCCTTGCAGAGGCTTTGGGGCTTGCAGTGGGGACACAGGGGTTTTTATTGATGTTGACCCTCGTTCACAAGGGTGTGTGCCACAATCAGCGAAGCTGTTCCTGCCAACCATGCTGCAGAAAATCCCAGTGCCAGGAGGGAGTGATGCAGTCCATGGGAGCACAGCTCCGTTCCTCTGGCTGATTTCCCTGTTTCTCCCCTGCAGTACAACAAACACCTCTTCGTGCACATCGGACATGCCAACCATTCTTACAGCGACCCCTTGCTGGAGTCGGTGGACATCCGCCAGATCTACGACAAATTCCCCGAGAAGAAGGGCGGCCTGAAGGAGCTCTTTGGGAAGGGGCCGCAGAACGCTTTCTTCCTCGTCAAATTCTGGGTGAGTCCGCTGGGAAAAACGCCAAGCGCTTGTTTTGAAAAGTTTAGTAGTAATAAAATGGTTATAAAAATAGTAATACAATTAGGGTAATAATAATTTGGACAATTTGAATTAGGACAATATGAGACAATAGAGACAAAGAGTTATAGATGGTCCAGGTACCTTTTCTGGGCACAATAAGCCCAAAAAAGGACCCACGTTAACAGAGGATTAACCCTTAAAAGCAGCAGCCTGTTACATATTCATACACCTCATACATGATGCATAAATTCCATTCAAACACAGGATTCTGTCTGGGCAGTGTCAGCTTCTTCCTCTGAATCCTCACAGCATCTTCGAGGCAGGAAGAAGTTCATTTCCTCTGATTATGGAGCAATAAATTCTCTTTCTCTGAAAGATTCAGGTGTCCTGTGGCTGCTATCTCGCTGCAAGTCCTTTCTTTAAAAAAAGTATCTTCCATAGCACAGTTTCTATTTTAACATTTTTTATAACCTAAAACTATATTTAACACACTACTTAAGAGCCTTAATACAGCATTACTTCCTAACACAACACATATAATATTCATTTCAATATTTGCAAAAAGCCAATCATAAAATACATGCATTTTTCACATAAGGCGTGGAGGGAAGGACCCTGCTGCCCAGCAGGGCTGTGGGAGGTGTTTCCCCCTCTGTTACCATGCAGGGCTGTTTTCCCTTCCCTGGCACAGAGCTGGCAGCTCCCAGCAGCCAGGGCAGATGTGCCCCAGCTGTGCCTGGCCCTGCACTGCTGGGCAGCAGCCAGCAGGTACCCAGAGCCCGTTTGGAGATGGGAACTGCCATCTAGTGGTCCAGGGAAAGGCAGGGAATGGAGGCTGCTTTGGGTATTTCCGAGGTGCAGCTGCTGCCAGGTGCAGGGTGTGAGGGTCAGCCCTGCCATCAGCCCCTGCTTGTGCAGAGGCATCCAAGCTGAGGCAGCTCTGGGCCTGGGAGGCTCTCAGAGCTGCTTTCTTGAAGCACATCTGCTTTCTCCTTGCCTTTTTGTTAGTCAGCCACAGGATTCTGCTCCACAGCTTGTCATGTTCAGAGCAAGGGTGAAAGAATAATTGGAATGGAGGGCTGGGATGCTGCATATTGATCGAGTAGTGATGAATTTCATTGATAAGCCAGGTTTTTCTTATTGTATTTGCAAATGATCATGTTAGTGACATAATCATAAAATAATTTAGGCTGGAAAAGGTCCCAGATCATTGAGTTCAACCATCAGCCAAGTCCACCACTAAACTACTAAAAGGTTCATCCAAAAGGATCAGCAAATCTGCAGGCTGAGCCTCATGCTTATACTAAAGCTTTTTATGCTCACTAATTTGTTGGGGTATTTTTTGTGGCATGCTCATTTTCCTAGCAGCAGTTAGCATCTGAGCATTTACATTTTTTCTTTTAGAACTTCACTAAAAGGGGCATATTTAGGGTTTAATTACAGGGTGGACAGGTTGAGGCTGAAACCAGAAGAGGTTGATCTGGAACCACTGCTTATGATCAGATTTCCTTGAGCTTATCTATGGGATTTGAAATACTCTACACCTCATAAATGCCCCAGACTTTATATCTTTCCAAGAGCTTCTGTGGCACCAGATTTAGGAGTGGAAACTGGAATGAGGGAAACTCTTTTTTTACTCAAATCTGGATGTAGAAGGACTAAGCCACTGAGCAGAAGCTGTGTTGGACTGCAGAAGAAACCCATTGAGAAATTCACAGGGCTTAAAACTAGGCCTGTGAGCTGTAGACCGAGTGTTTGAGGGCTGGCTGAGCAAAGAGGCCAGAAAGAGCAAAGAACAGAGCAGAGGGAGCTGAAACACAGTGATACCCGTGGTCTGGAACAGGCAGGTGAGAATGTGGGGTCAAAAAGAGGGAGGCAGTGGGAAGAGGGAGCATTTGGGATAAGGAAACACAGGGACGAAGAACGGCAAAGAAAGTTTCTGGGAGGTGAGAAAAGGACAAACATAACAGCAGGAGAAATCTGGCTGCAGTGGAGCAGAGCTGGGAGTTAAGGGTCTGTGACCACTAAATACATTTCCTTGAGAAATTTGGCTTGAGCTGAGGCCATCATCTCACCAATCCACTCTATGTAATAAATATTTGCAGAGCACACTGGCAAAAATGAATGTCACTTCACATGCCTGTTCTCATTTCCCACAGAGGATGATAAGCCTCAGACTTTATACTAGATGTGGATGCAGCAGAGATTTATGATATGGTAACTGAGGAATTGTATGTTCTGCTTTTTCTCCATGTGGAAATTGATTTTTCAGGCACACTGAATGCTCAAAGGTGTACCTAAAGCCAGTAGAGACCTTCTTTGGGTCATTGGGGTCTGTGGTGCTCTCCTGACTTTGGAAATCCCAGTGCCAGCCTTCTGTGCTCTGTCTGCTCCCAGCAGTGCTCCCCTTGAACACTCCTGTCCCAGCCCCACATCTGTGACACGTCTGGGGGGCTGACACCCCCCCTTCTCCCCAAGTGCTCACTGACACATCAGACTCAGGCTGCTGTGAGGCCTCGAGGTGATGCTGTGAAATAAACCTCTGTGGAATGTGCAATTCTGTGCTCAGCACGGGTCCTGAGGAGCTCAGGAAGCAGCACAGGGAACAGCAGAGACAAAGAAAGGTTGTGAGGATGTTCCCAGGGTGGCTGTGCAGCTGTGTAGCTAAAGCCTGTGACATGACACAGTTCAGCAGTCAGGATGTGCAGGCAACTTCAATCCAACATTTCCTAACCTCACTGTGCCTTCCAACATAATGGCCTTTTAACACAATTTTGTGCTGTATTAACTTAGAGATTAAAAAACATACAGTGCTAACATCCTTCTGAGTTATACATTAAAAACATGGTGAGAACACTTTCCTGAGCCATGATCTTAAAATAAACCAGTGGATTTTCTCTCTCATCAAGTGAGTGAGGCAGAGAGAAGGTGCCTGGGGTGGTGTTTGAGTGTTGCAAGAGTCACAAGGAATGCTCTTCTAGGAAAAACTTCACACCAGTGGCCCCCAGTCCTAAACATGTGTAGGAATATGTCCAGGAAAACCAGAAGATAGCTAGTAATGAGAATTAGATCCTACGCTGTCAGCTCACTGTCCTTTATTACTCTCACCCCAACAGGGCATTTCTTCAGGAAAAAAGGATGCTGTTCCCTTTTTTATGGGGAGTGTTAAAAAACTCTTTTAACCAGTCATAATATTACCAGGAAAAAGCTGGCACAGGTTGCTGACAGTGGTTTTTGACCCTATAAGTAATCTCAAATATATTCATATGGAGAGAGATTAATTTTGGCTGAATTAAGTATCTGGTTCTGAATTAGTATCTACTCTCTCATCATCTGCTACTCCTCCTACTCTGTAAGTTCAGCTCCTCCCTGCTTCAGTTCATGATGTGTGGTTATTGCCTAGTCCCAATACTCTGTCTCACCATTTATTTCCCACTTCCCATCCTTTGTGCTGTCTCCCTCCCTCATTCCCATGTAGCCATCAGTCATTTGCTCAGCACTGTAAGCTGCTGCATCCCAGGTGATCGTGGCACCCCTTGTTTGGGTGGGCAAAAGAGGAAGGTGAATTTTGGTTGGGCACATAATTACAGGTGTGAAAGCACTCTGAGGAGAGTCAGTGAACAAAAGGCAGGGTCTGAGTGAAAGAAGTCAAAGCAAACCAGAGAAGGGGAGCTGGAGAGTGAGAAGGTTGGAAGTGAAGGTGAAGATTGGGTGCCAGGAGGAATGGTGACCCTGCAAATGGATTTAAGGGGAGTCAGCATGCCACTGGAGGCAGCACAAAGGGTGTTTTGTTATACATTAATCGTGCTGTGGAATGGGAATAGGGGAAGCAGGAAGACCACAGATGAGTACTTGTGCTGAGGATGACTAAGGCAGAAAGCAGCTGAGCTCTGGTAGCTGGAAAGAAAACTCCTCTGGCTCTTTCCCCTTTAGTTCTGCTTCAGGCTGCTCACCAGCACAGCTTTCCCTGCTGTCCTGATTTCAGTAATAAGGTTTGACTGCAAAAAAGGTGGGAGGGAAAGGTCTGAGATCCTGCAAGAAGACATCTGCCAGTTGTGGATTTGACCTACCCAGGCAGCACTGGGATGGAGTACAAAGCAAAGTTTGCTTTGCTTTGCAGAGCTTTATTGGTTAGTGCAGATTGTATCTCACAGGAAACACAGACTGATGCTGGGAATGGATGAGCTCCTGGCCCTGGTGACACATCTGGATGTCACACTTTTGGGCCTCTTCCTACATAGCAGTGCAGGAGGTACAAAAGGAAGAGACTCCTCCTCCTACACCACCTCAAACAACCTGCAGTGCAATGCCCTGGTCCTTGCCTTGCGCCTGGAATGCAGTGACTTTCTTCCTCTGCTTTATCCCAGAGAGCCACTGGGAACCCCAGAGTTCAGGACAGTTGCCACAGAGACAGATTTTTACACTAATGAGGGGGGTTCACTTGGCGTGCTGTAAATAAGGAGCAATGTCCTGATGGTGTGGCACAGGAAGTTTGTGTGACAGGGGTATGAGACTGGAGATTACTGGGTTATAGAATTAAAACAATAAAGGTGGCTGAACAAATGTAAAAGCTGTCCTAGAACACTGATGCAGAATTCAGACAAGGCTGAAGAGTATCTGTGGAGGAAACCCTTCCCTGGGTGCAGGTTAATTGCACAATCCTGCTTCTCTCACCTTATGGGACTAGGCCCAATCTGTGCAAACCAACCAGGAATGATTTGTGCCATCTAACCTTAATCTGAGTGTGGTCAATGTTCCTGGTGGTCAGTTTGTATTTAAACTGCTTTTGTGACTTGGGAATAGCCCCAGAGTTTTCTGCTCTTTGAAGTTCCAGTCAGCCTGTCTAAAAGCTCAGTCAGCACAGGGTGCCTGTGCTGGTTTCTTTTATTGGTTCTATCCATGTTCATATTAGTGCTAGCCCCACTGATTGCTCACTACTATCCCTAAATTCTCTAATTGTAAGCAATACACTTAGGCCTCCTAGACTAAATTGTGCTGCTGTAACTTTGTTATTTCTCTCTCAGGTTTTGCCTCAACCCCAAGTGCAAATTTTGAGGCAAATTTTGCATTACTTTTCCATGTAACCTGCAGCATTGTGCAGTGGGTCCTGCCTCGACAGGGATCCTCAGTGCTGGTGTAAGCACACCTTGCAATAAAGTGCTGGGATTTTGTGTCTCTCACTCTGCCAAATGCTCTGTGCCAGCCTGAACTCTGATTTCTGCAGCTACAGGGACAGGTTTGGGAAGCAAATGTGTCTGAAAGGAGAATGGTTGTTCTCTCATTGGTGACATAGGAAAAAAACAACTGATATAAATTAATGTTGGCCTGTCAGGCTTTTGATGGATCTCATCCACTGACTTAATTTTGTGTTTGCAGTAGCTTGAACTATTCTTCTAACTGAGGAAAGCTTATCCAGAGCTCACTGCAACTCTGAAACCAAGACCCAAACTCATCTGAAGATGCGTGGATGATATTAATTGATGTTTAAAATGAATGCCTCTATTTGCAGGAATCTGCAATGCAAACTAGGAGTTTTAGAAAGTAATGCATATTATAATTAGGGCAAGCTTTTAAAGATGCTTTGAAGTCCTAAACATTTTTGAAATTCAAATGTGGGATGGAAATAAAGGAATCTACACAATAAAGAGGCATTAAATTATGTCTCCCAAAATTTCACTGTTTTATAGATGTAAATATATGCCATAATTAGTGGTAAGTAACATGAGGAGGATAGTTAAGTTTATTCCTATTCTTATTCAAAACAGCTGTGCCATGAAAAATAATGCTCCTTCTCTTTGTGATACACTGGAACAAACAATTTACCCATGTAATCAGTGTTCAGAAATGGCTTGTGCCTGTGGTCTCCTCCCACCCCCTCTGAATTTATCCCCATGTGCCTCCAGCCATCTTAAAAGGTGCAGAGATTCTTTGTGCCCTTCATTCACACACACAATCAGGGCTCTTTTTCTCTTTTCTTTCTCTTTCTTTCTTTCTTTCTTTCTTTTTCTTTCTTTCTTTCTTTCTTTCTTTCTTTCTTTCTTTCTTTCTTTCTTTCTTTCTTTCTTTCTTTCTTTCTTTCTTTCTTTCTTTCTTTCTTTCTTTCTTTCTTTCTTTCTTTCTTTCTTTCTCTCTTTCTTTCTCTCTTTCTCTCTCTCTTTCTCTCTTTCTCTCTTTCTCTCTTTTCTTTCTTTCTTTTCTTTCTTTTCTTTCTTTCTCTTTTTGCTCTTTCTTTCTCTCATCCTTTCTTTCTTGCTTGCTTTCTTTCCTTTTCTTTCTCTCTTCTTTTCTTTCCTTTCTTTCTTGTAATTTATATTGCATAATCCAGAATCTGGGACTTCCCTCCACACACACACTCACAGCATGACTGCCAAATTATCTACACTCACAACTGGGGCCTGTAACAACAATGTTTCCAAGGCCAGCATGCAAATGCATGCAAAACAAACAAGATATGGAAGAAAGCAGCCCTGGCACAGGGAGGAGGACCCCGAGCAGGGTGGCAGCAGAAGGGGCAGGGTCAGAGCAGCTCCGTTTGTCCATCACAAACCCAGCCCTGGACAAGGGGCAGGGTCAGAGCAGCTCCGTTTGTCCATCACAAACCCAGCCCTGGACACCATTCCTGAGCTGCACAGCAGCATGCCGACGGCCCAGATGCTCCCTCTGGAAAAAATTGCTTCACAGTTTGGAATGGCTGCTCTTTGGTGGAGCTCTGGAGAGGAGGAGGGTGCTGGGTAATGCACCTGCCCGCTCGGAGCAGCTGCTCAGCCCTAGGTGCTGTAATTAGTGCCCTTATTAATGTGCCCCATGTGAGTGCTGAGTGCCACTGCAAACTGCCCTGGCCCTCCTCAGCTCCCACTGCTTCCAGTAGGTGCTGGTTTCCTTCTACTCAGCAGGATGGAGTTAGGCTCTTCTCAGCAATTTTTGCTGGAGTTGCTTTTGTGTTAGCCAAAACAGTTATTATTCCACAAGCACTCTGCCTGTAGCACAGAGCCTGAGAGCTCTGGGGAAAGGAATGGGGTTTTTAATTTATTTTAAATTTACTTTTACTCTTTATTTTGGTTGCAGCCATCTCTCTTTGGGTGCAATCTCCAGCACACTGGCAGAGACTTCTCCATTCAGTGTGTTGAACACTTGGTGCTCTTAATATGCAATATTTCCAGTGCTACCCATTGACAAGCTGTGCTTTATTAATGAATTAATCATGCTCTTGCACTGGAGATAGGGTGCCAGAAATCTGAGTGCCTCTTCCACCTCCAAGTGTATTCATATAAAACTCAGTGCCCAGAAATAAATCTGAATTAGAGTTTTACTCTTGAAAGGGAAAAAAAAAATTAGAAATTCCATTTGTGGTTTTGGGCTTTTTCCTCCCTAAACTGTATTGATCTTTAAAACTCAATGAGTAAATGGGCTCCTGCTCATTAGTGTGATCATCCCATAATGTTTGACATGCCATAGTATTTGAACCCACACCAATATATTTGAAGTCACAGCACTCCAGAGGCTTGGCTGTTGTCTCCTTTTTCACAAGGATCATTGAAACAGGAAATTATAAGGAGAAGACTAATAAGATAAACTTTGGTATTTCAATTTTGTTATTATATTTATGTAGCCCTACCTGCCATAGGTGGCTCAAGCAGTGAACCTCTCTAAGTAATGTTTGCCTTTGGACAGTACCAAGCTACTCAAACCAGAGCATCCCTGTCAGATCCTCAGCTGGTGAAAAAAGACCCCAAGGTGATTTCTCCTCATCTGAGAATCATTCCAGCATTCCATGGCCATCAGGGTTATCAGCCCCTGCCTTGTTTCTCATTTTGCTTTTGCTTAGCTTTAGCTTTCTGCCTTTTAATGCTCTTTTCTGCAAGATTTAATCTAGGAGAAGGCTCTTCCCCATGTAGCAACTTGTAGGCTATGACAAGGTTGTGGAAAAACTTCCCTTGGAAAAAGTAAGTAGATGGAGTTTCATTAGTCATTCACTACAAAGGATGTTTTCCAGACCTGAAATCATTCTTGTAGCTCTTTGCTGAACACTTTCCAATTTTCCAACATCCCTTTTAAAATGTAGACACGAGGCCTGGAATCAATGCTGTAGTTAGGAGCTAAAGCTGAATACCAGGGCATTCATTTATGACACATCACCTTGTTCTCACATCTACAACTCTCACAGCCACATGGGTACTCATAACCTTTTGGAGAAGGGAAAAAAAACAGCAAAAAAATTATTTTAATTTCATCAGTTTGAAAAATACAATTTAGCTTTCAGATGTATATGTTTAGACAAATCCCTTGCTATTTAAGCCATAATAATATTCTTAAGTCCTTAAAGTTGTTTTAGTACTAAAAGAGGTTTTGGTGAAGCCTTCATTTAAAAGCATTTTCTTGCCAACTCCTATGATTTTTTAATGCTGGTATTAGACTGTTTTGAAGAGTGTTCAGCTCTCAGCAATCTCAGCAATTAGAATAATATGAAAACTGTTTACAAAGAGAATTCTTTCCTTCCTTGAAAACACCTTTACTGTGTGCTAGACTGAAAAAAAAATCCTAGAGCAAACAAGTAAATAAAGGTAATTCTCATCTAAATGATCATCATCATGGGACTTTGGCAACCATGTTGTGATTGCATAAGGGTAAATCATGAAAACTGAGTGAGAGCTTCAAGTGTTCCTCACTGCAACATCAGGCCCCAGCCTGGATGTGCTGTGTACACAGAACTCCCAGTGATCTCAGCAAGGGCTGGAGGAGATGTGGGAGTGAACAACAGGGTGGCAGATGGCCACATGTGTTACTTCCCCAGGTTAAATGTCAGCATGTAAATAGAACAATTCGGTGCTTTTTTCAGCAGGCTTCAAAATCAAAAGAAGGTAGCAGATAAAATGTTATCCTGTTTTAACTGTAAACATTTGCTAGTGCAGCTCGAAATGCAAGGTCTGTGCAGTTGGTTTTTGACAACTGTGAGGGGTGATTTAGTTATGATTTCTCAAATGTTTTGCTCATATCTGAAACGAAAGAAAAGGCATTGCTAGTAAAACTGCAATTGTGGTAGCAGCAAGAATAAGTGCATGCTAAGAGATTACTTCTACTACTACTACTGCTATGATTATTATTATTAATAACAATAATGATGATGATGATGATGATAATGATAATTGCAGCAGTGCAACTGTTTCAGGAGCAGTCCCTCTCCTTCAGGAATTCTGGCGGAGCAGCGGTGGCTGCTGCACTTCTCCACGTTGAGATGTTTGCCATGCTTTGATTGCAGGCCAGCTGTGATGGCAAATTGCTAATTTGCTATGGTAAATGTGACAAGTTCCTCTCAGCTCCCTGTGCATTAGATGCACATTAAACATTAACTGCTGGCCTGGCACGAGGCAGGAGCGAGGAGCAAGGTGGAACAGCAGTAGGATTTCTTCCTCCTGTACAAAATACCTGACTGTGGGGCCGCTTGTGTGTAAACCTCAGGAGGTTGCTCCACTGGTTAATTTACAGAGCCAGCCCCAAGTAATCCTAGCCCTGTGTCTTCTGTGTACCACAGATTAGCTCAGTGTGTGCTGTTATCAGAGCATTGCCTCACAAGGCCGCACCACAAATGAGGATTGCAGACACTAAGGAGGATTAATGAGTTGTTGCCAAGTTAAAAATTAAGTAGCAGTTACAAATGACCTGAACTGTGGTGAGTGCTCCACACTTGAATTGTAGAATGGTTTGGTCATAAGGAGCCTTAGAGGTCACCAAAATCCAACACCTTCCACCAGACCTGGTTACTCAAAGCCCCATTCCCTCTGGCCTTGAACACTTCCAGGGATGGGGCATAGGTAAGCACACCTGTAAATAAGGTTTTTAAAAAGTCTGAGGGTAAACATGAAGGTACCTGTCAAGTATTATTTCTATATTAGGAATAGAACCAAGCAGAGCTAGACTTGCAAGTGAAGCAGCTGCAGAAGTGCATTTCCCTGCTGAAATGCTCACCTTGGCCTAACTTTCCAGTTCAGGTGATTCTTTGCTGTCATGCTGCAGTAGCTGATCAGCTGTTTCCACATAAAAGGAAAACCCTGCCCACTCTCTCCCTGGGCATCAAAGATGTCAGTGGAGCTATTGCCTGAATCAACAAATCCAGCTGTGCACACCCCTAGGGTCTGCCTGTACCCATATCAGTGTGCTTTCAAGTGGAGGGCTCTGAAATGAGCAGGAATGGGTCTGTGATGTCAAAGAGCAGAGTGGCAGAACAGCTCCAGCCCAGGGAGGCTGGATTCAGCAGGTGACCCGTGTGCTTGCTTTGTAGCCAAATTAATCCTGCTGTGCACAGGGCTTGGATAATGAATAATTCAAGGTAGAGCTGCTCCTCACTTGATCCTGCGAGCCTTGGTCTCTGATGCTGCCTATCAAAGGCAGCTGGATGCTTTCTGAGGCTGCAGGGAAATCCTGGGAGCCAGCAGAGCCTTGCAGCAGTGTTTGCTGGGCATGGCACACAGAAAACCTGGGGCTTGTGCCAGCCTCTCCCTGGAGCCCAGTGCTCTGCTGAACCAGTGCCATATGGCCTGGCAGAGCCTTATCAGAGACACGTCCTCTATTGCCCAGCTGTCTCCTCTGCCATGAGGATTTCATTGCTTTAAGACAAGAGAAAGTGAGCTGTGGCGTCTCTGGAGTGGGGTGGCTGGGCTGAATTTGAATCTGAAGGCAGGTTCACTTCAGAGGGGCTGGCTCTGGAGCCAGGCTCCTCTCAGGTGATCATTCCTCTGCTCCAGGGATTTCATCAGCCATCTGCCAGGCAAGAATGTCACCTGTAGCTCACAGAAATACTGGGACATCTTTTATTGTCTAAAATTTGAATAAATTGTTGATTTCCTAAGGTTTTTACTGCAACAGTTAGGCAGCTACTTCCCTGACAGACTTTTTCCACTGTCACTGTCATCACCATTGAGCTCCCCCTGTTATTTCTGAGAAGAATGGTGAGCTAGTGACAGCTTATGCTATTCACACTGTCAAATAAAAAATCAAATTTTCACCTTTTTCCCCACAGGCTGACTTAAACTGCAACATCCAAGATGATACAGGGGCGTTTTATGGAGTCACCAGTCAGTACGAGAGCTCGGAAAACATGACAATCACCTGCTCCACCAAAGTCTGCTCCTTTGGAAAGCAAGTAGTAGAAAAAGTAGAGGTGGGTGTCGAGATGGGATGTGTGCCTTTAGTCATTTCTTGCCTTTCCCATGCACAGATCTGTGGGATGTGTTCAGTCTATGGTTGGTTTGGTGCACAGTGATGTTGCAGCTCAGGGCTAAGCCCCAGACCCACATCTGTCGTGTACAAAACAGTTTGGGGGGGGAATTTTAGCCTAGAGTTGAAGGTTGAGCTTTTACAGGTGTCCTGGTCACTGTTTATGTCCTTCTTAAACTAAGTATGTTTTCTGACCATAACAAAAAAGGTTTTAATAATTTCTATTGTTCCAAGCTTAGAGAAAGCCAAAAATCCTCAGAAACCACCATGTGAACGATTGGTAGCTGGACAGCACAAGTCTGAGAGTCACAGCCTTACCCTCCCTCAGCAGCCTAAGTCTGTCTGCTTTTCTTCCAGCTGTAGTCCTACATCTTTCTCTAGTTCATAAATTGCCTATTAAGTCATGCAATAATATATCTTATGTTTGTATGTTGTCCTGGTTCAGGGAAAATTTGGGAGAGAACGCCCAAAGGGGCTCCTCTAGGAAAGCAGATTCATTTGGCCCCTCCTCCCAACTGGTGCGGGAAAAATACCTCCTTGGAGAAAAGTGGGAGAAACCTGTTTATTAAACAATAAAACCTAAACAATATTAAACAATAAAACCTCTTGCTGCTCCAAAAGAGATGACAAACAAAACCTGTGCAGAGAAACCCAGGACATATGTGCACACTTAAGTGCAAATATATTTGCTTATTTTTGCTGTTCCCTTTGCAGACAGGTGCCTCAAAATTCCTGCAAAATCTGGAATTATCTCAGTTCTTAATTAATTTCTAGTCAGTTTGGGACTTTATAATCCTCATCTATTCAGTTTGCTATTTTGCAGTTTAGAGAACAAGTAGTGGTATTATAATTATTGATAATTAAGATGCCTTGCATTTTTAGCAAGGCATAGCACAGGTAAGGCATGTGAGTGTGTCTGAGCCTCTTGTCTTTTTCCTGACTACACAAAAAAGAAAAAAAAAAGCAAAACAGATTTACCATCACGTTTTTCCTGTCTCTGAATGATCACATTCTAAATGGTTTTTCTGTTTTTTAGACTGAATATGCAAGGTTTGAGAATGGCCGGTTTGTGTACAGGATAAACCGCTCTCCCATGTGTGAATACATGATCAACTTCATACACAAGCTGAAGCATTTACCAGAGAAATACATGATGAACAGCGTCTTGGAAAACTTCACAATTTTATTGGTATGGACTGCCTGTTTTATTTTTCCACTTCTAAGATACTCTCAGGCTTTGTATGGCTTGCTCAGCTGGTAGGGTTGGGAACCAGTTTCCAAATCCCTTAGTCATTGCTGCTTACCAAAGCAACCATCCCACTGACTTCAGAATAATTCTCCTGGAACTGGGCGCTAAAGACGCTCAGGATGAAAAGGCTCAGCTGGCTGTGAGTGTGAACAAACATCTTTGTTATTCTCCACAAATTTCAGCTTACTTCTGTTTTTTCCAGTCGAGTCTGGGGTTTGCATAGAGCCTGAGGCAGTAACTTTGAACCTCTGCGTTCATCCGATGTGTCCGTGCGGGGCTGGGTTACAGTGCTGCAGGGGTTAGTGGCATTAATTAGTTCTTGGGCAGGGAAAACAGGCAGCAAACGCCCAACAGGTGACCTAAAGCACAGAGGATGGGCCACGTGGTGGCCTTTGAGCCAGTTTCACCCAGTGCCCCAGCTTGCTTTCCCTGTGGCTCTGTGGTGTCACCCCAGCCAAGCTCTCAGAGCCACGTGCTGCTGCCGCCAGGGGATTCGAGCAGGACCGAGGTGACACGGGTCACTCCTTGCTTCAGACCTGGGGCACTCACATTTTCTTAAAAAATCCCTTCGCCCAGGATTTTTCTCCTGGGAAGCTGAGGAGCCTCAGAGAAATGGAAACAATTCTTATCTCATTTGCTTCTCCTGTGTTTTGCTTATATGGAATGTGTTTGGAGATTGTTTCATTGGTTTCATGTGAGTTGTTTTGACTCTTTGGCCAATCAGTGCCAAGCTGTGTCGGGACTCTGGAAAGAGTCAGGAGTTTTCATTATTATCTTTTTAGCCTTCTGTAAGTATCCTTTCTGTATTTTTTAGTATAGTATTCTTTAACATAATATAGTATCATGAAATAATAGATTAGCCTTCTGAGAACATGGGATCAGATTCATCATTCCTGCCTGCCACGGGGCACCCTGCAAATACAATACAGCCCTGCAGTTTTCAGGTGTGTGATGTTCTGTCTGCCTCTCCTTTCCCCACACAGGTGGTAACAAACAGGGATACACAAGAAACCCTGCTCTGCATGGCTTGTGTATTCGAGGTGTCGAACAGCGAACATGGAGCACAGCATCACATCTACAGGCTTGTAAAGGACTGAGCAGTTATTTATATATACACTTCATTTCACTTCTTTATCAAAACACAGACTGTAAACCTCAACACTAAGTGGCAGTGCCTCTGGCCCAACTTTCACCCACATTTTTCTAAATCCTGTTTTAGTGAAGTCATTTTTAATGTGTTCATATATAATTGTAGCTGTGAAATTCTGGTACAGTTGTAAAAATTATTTCTAAAACTAAGTGTTCTTCAAATTTGTAAACCACAGTTCTTTGGGAAGACTGTATTTAAGAACCTAATGCCTCTGTCTGTGGAGGCCTATTTTTAATTCTGATAGAAAAATGTATGACAGAGCATTTGCCATGGGGAAAAACTGACAGCATTTATAAGAATTTATTTTGGGTTTTTTTCCAACATGAAATACTTGTTTTACAATGCAAGTGAAATTGAAACAAATCTTTAGCTATAACTGTAAATGAGTACACAAAGTTAATAATCTTTATAGAATTATCTTTGTAACTAATTAGGGTGGAAGATATGGACGAATGTAATTCACTAAATTATTTTTTAAAATGAAACATTTTTCTGTTTGAAACCAAATGAAAAATATAGCCTTAAGAAATGCCTGATAGAAACAGACAGGTCCTAAAATTAGGCAAATTTTGTATTTTTTTCTCAACGCTAAAACTAATCTTCTAATCCATTAAACTTTCAAACAGGTATTGCAGAGAAAGCAAACATCACCCCTTACCCTTAACATATCTAGTGTATTTTAAAAGAATATAAAGTTGTATTGTACTAATATGAAAATTTGATTATTTAATGAAAAAGATGGCTCATTTTGCAATAAGTAGGTAAATACTGAAGATTTAGACTTGCATTATATGTAGTCTTGTGTGTGCGGTTATATTTTATATGGACAACTATGTTTTCTAATAAGTTGAGCAAAAAACTTGCAACTCTGAAATCAAGAGATGAATGGAAACAGCTGACATTGCAACAGCATCGAGTCACTCAAAACAGAGAGCAAAACACTGATGTGTTTGAAAGAAGAGTGTGTACACCTCTGAAAGGATCAGCAGCTTTAATATCTGTGAGACGCTAGAGAATCACAACCAGCATCAGGCAAAGAAGGTTGGAAAGTGGAGAATTTAATTTTTTTCCTCCTTTTCCTCTTAATCATGGTGCTCTTACACCTCTCCCAGTTGTGTCTCCAGGTCTGGCGAAGACCTTATCTGAAACAAACACGCACCTACCACGTGGGGTCTGCTGTCCTCTTGGAAAGCGTTCATCCAGGTGGTAGCGTTCATCCTTCTGACAAATTCAGGGAAGACTCCAGGCAGTGAAGCACAGCTGGAGATATTTAACGCTGTAAGGCCTGTGAGCGTTTGTCTGGGGTGTGCACAGGTGAGAGCAGCAGCCTCAGCCCTCCCGCTCGGGACAGGGCGTGTTGCTCAGCTCCTCTCCTCCTGCTGCCCCTCGCTGCCCAAGCCGGAGTTGTTTGGGCAGGTGCTGGGCCAGCAGAGGCTTCTCAGGCAGAGCATGTGTCTGAAAGGCTGAGGGCTGCCTGGCCAAGCACAAGCCACCTTAGGGAGCAGTGATGAGTTATCAGCAAAGAGGGTTCTTGGGGGAGTTTTCTGCAGTCCTGACTCAAAGGTCAGGCTTCGCAGGCCCCTCCTCCCTACCCCTTGGGATTTGTTCCTGTAACCAGTTCTCATGCACAGTCTAAGCATCAAATTCACTCCCAGGCCCAGCAAACAAGCAACTCTATTCCTTTTCTTTAAATTATATATTCCTGCATAGTCCGTTCTGTTAGAATGGCCCACTGCTGGAATGTCTGGACTAGACTGGAGCCTAGGTGAGGTCAGAGCAGGACCATCCCTAAGGCTGGGGAGCTCTGGGGCTCCAACATCACCCAGGGGAAGGGAGACTGCTTCAACCCCTCAGCCTGGTCTGGCTGCATGAGATGCACACTTTGGAGGGTTGCTGTGATGCCTAGCTGTCACCTGCTTGTGGATATTAGGGCTGATGATCTTTCAGTTGATACTCTGTGAAGTGGACAGAGGAACGTGTCCATGGCAAGGTCTCTTTTAACGCTCATTTTTAACACTAACAATCACATCAGGAAAAGCACTGCATTGTAACAGCCTAACGGTAGCCCTTTATTCTAAGCACTTGGTGTTACAAGTCAAAAACTACTTTTTTGGTTTTTGTTCTAAAGTTGTCTTTTATTTAGGGTTTGAATTGTGGGTTTGGTGATTTTTATTTTTTTTTTAATAACAAGCAAACTCTTTAAGGCATATAAAGTATGTAAGTCAATTTGCAAATCCAGGTACAGTTTGGTTTTTTTTTTAGTAGGATCTGGCACACTACATACGCCATAACTATAGGGTATAAACAGTCACAATGTTTATTGGTGTTCACATATGTAACGTTAGGGAAACTACTTCCATCGTCTTTTCTTTACAATTCTGTAAATGATCCATACCCTGTATATGTTAATTCTTAAAAGCCTTAATCCTTCAACTGTTGAGTGTGGGGTGTGTAGTCCAACAGGCTGCCTGTAAACTGTGAGCTCTTTTGTAAGCTGGAAGTACTTATCTTGTTACTGTTACTTTTTTGTAGGAACCTTTTAATTGAGAGCTGCCAAAGCATTACAATATGCAGTGCCTTAGCATTATATTAGAAGTAACTTTTAGCCTCTTAACATTAAATTTTATACATTGTTTTCTTAATTGGTTCCATTTTTAAAATATCCGTATTTTTCCCTGCAGAAAATGCTCTTTGACTGCTTGGTGTGAACCAGCTGTCTGTACAAGTCAGTCCCATTGCAGTGAGATGCCTATACCAAAAGGAAAGGTTACAGATCCCTGGTTCTCCGTGAAAAGTGAATTGTATTAATGAATGCTGCCTTTTTAAATTTCATGACCAAATAATTAATTGTGACTCTTCTGCACTCTAGCATGAAAGTGCCTTTGGTTTGAAATTCCAGCTTAGAAAAGTGCTGCCATAATAATGACAATTTGTAGAGAGACCAAAAATATTTAGTTATCACCGTAATGCCTTTGGTTTATTGGAATAAGTTCAATCTACAGGCCTCCATTCACAAAAGAGCACCATTCATAGCAAAGGGATTTTGCTAATGATCAGCCTGCTGAAGAAAAATCTACTGTTTGCCATTTCTGACAGCATTGCAAACCAGCAACTGATTCGTCTGTGATATAAAAATGAAAATATTCCCATTTATATTCTCTTCATCCAGTCACGCGTCTGCATAATGAGAGATCCATATCCTACAGAATTCCAGTGGACAAGCATGGCTTCGTTGACCTCCTCTAACAATATTTTGGTATCTGTGGAGATGCTTTGCTCAGACAGCAGATTTTGTTTACAAAGTTGTGCATGCTGGAGGTCAGATGCACAGAGCAAGAGGAGCAGGAGAGCTGAGCAAGCGAGGGTGAATGCGATGGTGTGGGTTCAAGCATTGGAATGTTGAGGGTGAGCATTGTGCATGAAGGTGCTGCTGGGGAAACTGGCCAGCACGACTCAAACACAGGGTTGTTTTGTGTTGTTTTCCTCCCAGTTGATGTCTTGGGGGGAAAAGAAAAATTAGCTCCTCTTAATAATGTGTCTGTTTTTGATACCTTCTGTGAACGGGGGCCATATCTCCACCACAACTGAAATCAATGGGAAGAGGAGCAACATTTTAGAAAGAACAAATATCAGCAAAACCAAAAGCTGTCAGAGGGATTATATAGTTGTGAATACATTGTTAACTTGATTTTTAAAGTATTTGATGAAAACTAAGATTAACTTTTTATATAGAGAAATATTGTGACACTGTGTGGTAAATATTGTGATAATTCAAATTCCCTTTCTCTAAAATATTATTTTTGTTATTCCTTCAAGGTCTAAATCTCACTTACCTCTATAAGACAAATAATCCTGTTGAACTCAATGAGACTGAGGTGGGGCAAAGAACAGAGACAAGCAGAACATACTTTTTCAGTCATTGCCAAACATTTTGGCTCTACTAGTCAATGTTTGTGACAAGCTACTCCTCTTTCTCACTCAAACAAGCATAATGGTACCATTAGGGGCTGTTAAAAATTGCTACTAACAAATGTAGTTTTACTTACTTGAATTCCAAACTGATTTTGTTTAGGTACTGCACCACTATTTTGAAGGAATCGCAGATCCAATGCCCGTTTCTCTCTTTCCCTCTCCACCACAGCTGCAGCTCAGCGTGGCAGTGGCTTGTCCCACGGGGCCCCCACGGGATGGGCTCCTGGGCCTAATGAAGGGTGTACATTACTGTTGAATGTAAGGAACCGGCCAGTCCAAGGCAGATAGGACGTTTGATGTGCTAACCCATAGCTATTTATTTTCCCACTGCGAGTCCCGGGGCGTGCCTGCAGCCCGAAGCAGCAGCCCTGGGGGTTTCCTGGAGGCCTCAGTCAGTCCCACTGGGAGCCCTGGGGCTGTCCCCCCTTTCCTTTCCCGTGAGGATACGTGTGCCCGGGCACACACAGGCGGGCGTGAGGAGCGGAGCCCGGCTTGGTCCTTTGCTCAGGATGATCTCCTTTCCCCTCTTATCTTTCATAACCAGATGTTTAGCCCCCCCCCCCTCCCCCCCCCCAAGAAAGATTGAGGCTGGATAAGTCAAAGTACAAGAAACACTCTGGACATCTTCATCTTTTAACTTTTCAGGTCATTCTTGCTGAGGTCATGTAATTAGTTTTAGTGTGTGAATTAAATCTTAAATGCACTCAGTTGACTAAAAGGAGATGGATCCCTGTTACCTCCTTACAGAATATGTGTTTTTGTTTTTGTTTTGTTTTGTTTTATGGGCCTCTGATTCAGGCTCATGACTGCAGACAAAAAATACAATATGTGCCTGAAAAAAAAAAAGACAAAAGAATTTTATAACATTGAAAACCTGAATAGCCTTTAATTCTTCAGTACATTTTATGTAAAACAGGTTGGGTTTTTGTTTTGTTTTGGGGTTTTTTTGCCATGTGCATTTGTTCACATTTGTAAATGACTTAATGGAATTCTCACTTTATGTTTATTTGTGTAATGTGTATAAAATGGGTTTGTGACTTAAGCATATTCATATATGGTCAGTGGTTACTTTAATATTGTACTGCTGCTGGTAACTTTTGATGTAGAACTTGCCTTTTGATGATAAAGTACCTCTAGGTTAGACAGTGAGGGAAGGCTCTTGGAAAAAACTGAATGTTCTCCAATGTTTTCTTAACATATTTGCAGAAGCTTTCAAAAGGAGTTTCAGTCAAACCTCTTGGCAGTACAGTATTCTTGTATTTGTTATTGTCTGTGTGTAGGTACTGGTACCTTTTTTTTTTGTTTAAAATGTTTTAAGTGTTGGCTTTAAAGTGAATTTATCTTTAGTATGATAGTAATATGAAAATTATAGGTTTTGTGTGCAGAGAATTTTTTTATAAAGTGCTTTGTAAAAAAAAAAAAATGTATTCTAGCTTTCGCGGTACATATGTGTGATAACTTTAATATCCATGACAGTTAAGTGCAATTATTTCATCACTCTAAAAATGCTATTTTTGTGTCGGTTACTGCAGGTGTTTTCATGTCTTTGCAAAGTGACACATTTTGATGCCTTCTTGATAAAGTGGTAGAATTTTTGTAGCTTTCTAGAAACTTTGTATTCATACAGTATCAATTGAAAATAAAGAAAATGAAAGTGTTTTGTGCATTTGTCGTAATCTCTTACCTCAGTCTCTTCTTAATGTTGGGTGTAGCTTTCAGAACCTTTTTCCAAAATAGCACAAGGCCAGGCTTGCAGAGATGCCTGTGCACCTTCCTCAAGGAGTGAGGGAGCTCCAGCAGGATCTGCAGAGGCCTGGAGGGCTGGCACTCGAGGCTGGCACATCTGGAAGAACACATCTGGTGTTCCATCATCCTAATCCTTGCCTGTGTGTCTTCCTAAAAAAAAGGTGGTGGATTTTTGTGAAACACCCTTTAAACCACACCATGACAATGGGAAAAGCCACCCATCTCTCTGAATTGCAGAAGCAGGAATGACCTGTTCAAAATGTGACAGAATAAATGGTACAAAGACATCATTAACTGAGTGATGAACATGGGAGTCAGCTGAGGTTGTTTATTCCAGGACACTGAGCTCTGGGGGAACTGAGGTCCTAAAAATGTGCCATGTTTTCAAAAGACTCACTTCTTGTTTTTCTTAAACCACCTGCCCCTCAGCTGACAGCTGTACCTGGTATGGTGGGAGGGTGGAACAGGATCAATTTGCCTCTGGCATTCACAAACTGAAACCACCTAGCTAGGGGGAAAAAAAAAATAAAAGGGATATCCTGGATCAAATGAAATCAATGGGAAAAAGACCAGGACTTGGTAGAGGGAAAAAAAGTACATCTGGCTCATCTTCTGCTTCCATGGGGGAGCAGAATTTATTTTTTGAATGAACATATGCCCCTCCCACACTCTCCAATTCTCCTTTGGGTGGCAGATGTTCCACTGCTCTTTTTAAAATGTCAGCAGAGCACCCCCTGTGTGCAAGATGAATGGGGTGAGAACAAGGCTCAGATATGGTCTGTTTTGACCCTGTTTTCTCTTCTTTGTTCCCATTACGTGTATGGCTTCAGCCCTTTGAAGTGTGCTGGCTGTTTCAGAAGCAACCTGCTTCTTAATTAAGGTTCTGCTTCTCAATTAATTTAGCTTGAGCCCATAAATCTTGCACCTTTGGGAAGATGCCACGCGCATTTCGGGCTGGGTGTCCCCAGCAGTGTCCCCATCAGTTTACTGAAGGGCTGGTGTCAGTGGGAGCCACGGCCCCTCCCTGGCAGAGCGTGGGGCTGGGCTGGTTTGCTTGGGCAGGGAACGAGGAGGCCAGGCCAGTCACCCCGTGCCTTTTTATGGAGCACAGAATCCATGTGTGCTCCGTGGACTTTCCTGTGGGTTTTAGTTTTTCTTGAACATCCAGCCTGTTTGACCCCGCAGATCCAGGAGGCATTTCATGCTGACAGACCCTAAAAGGAGGGCTCAGAGCTCAGCAATGTGTTAGCAGATGTCTGCAGTCCCCACTCCCAGCTCTGGCTGTTCATCCCAGCCCTGACCTTTTGCAGCCTCACTATTGTTGTGGGGGGCCCCTTGAGCAGGAGCAGCTGAACAATCTGTTACCCCGAGCAGAGGCAGCTCCAAAACGCTCATAAATAATTCCCTGCCTTGTAGGGAGGTGTGGCACTGAACTGGTTAATGGCTGTGAATTATTGTCCTGTGATTTCTGAGGTTCCCTCAGAGCTGGAGCTCTGCTGGGGACACTGGAAGGTGGGAAAGGCAGGAAAAGGAAAAGGAAAATCATACAAAACCAGAGTGCAAGTGACTGTGAGAAAATGAATAGCAAGGCATTGCTTTTCAAAGAAAATGCAAAGCTGAAGACAGCACAAAATAGGAGGAAAAGGATAATTTAGACTACCACGGTCCATCAGAAGAAGGCAGGAGAACCAGAGTAAAATAAAAGCTACAACAAAACAGATAAACATCCACCTAGGTAAAAATAATTTGCTGCTTTTCAGTTTGGGTTCCCCCCCCTCCTGTGTTACTTTTTATTATCAGCCTTTTCTAATTTGGGACATGTCCTCTTTAAGCTTAAGGGAAAGGGGTGCTGGAGACTCCATTTGTGTGTGCTTCACTGGAGAGATTGAATAAAGCCCAAAAAGCTCTGCGAGGTACTCTGTAGCCTCCCTGACAGACAAACAGCTGTCATCTCCATTTCGGGGAGAGAGAAAGAGCAAAATGAGCAATGGCCAGAAGAGTATCTGAAACAAAGACACGAGTGAAAGTGAGTGGTCCCAATTTACCCATCACTGGGGATTTCTCAAGCCACCTTCTTCCCACAGATGTGTGGATTTGGGTGCATGCACAGAGCCCATTACAGGTTTAGGTTGATGAATTTCAAAAATACTGTTTTCCATCCCCCTCACTATCCTGGAGCTGAGCATAAAAGTGTAACTTTGATGTTATCAAATGGAAGCAGTAAGCCAAAAAACAAATGTTTTTTTTCATAAATCTGCCTTTAAACCTCTTTATCAGCTTTAAAAGGTGTCCACACACACTGGTTTGGCATCATGGCTGTCTCCCAGCTCTGTTAAAGGCAGTGTCCCACTATGGATAGTGGTTGGGGCCATCAAGGAAAAGGTGCAGGAGCTGTGATTGATATGTGAGTCCCTTTTGATTGCTCTTACTTGTACAGGTCAGTGAGAGGATTAGTCCTTGCCTTGCAGTGCCCCTCAGTGCAGAGTGGACAGGCTCTGGCAGCAGCTTCAAACCAGAGCTCTGAGCTGCATGAGCAGCTGACTGTGCAGGGGCCTGACAAACTGCAAACTGATTCTTTTTCCTGCCCCAAGCACTAAATTTATTAGCCACATTTAAAGGTACTTCTCCATTTTTTTTTTCTGCTGGCAGATACCAAAGAATAAGGTGGGTTTTTTTCTCAGCTTCTAAAAATTCCTTTCAGCTTAAATCACATATTCTCTGCAGGGTTATCAGAGATGTAATTTTTTTTCCAGGATGCTTGTCTTTCCTCATCCTTTCACCTGTGATGTTGGACTTTCTAGTGTGCAAATGTTCCTACTTGGCAAAATGGACAAGAACAGCATCCAGGTTATAACCACTTCCTTTTTGACACAGCTTTATGTTGACTGGAGGAGATGCGGGGAGGAATATGATCTTCTTATTGTTTGGCCCTTCCATTAGGTTTAACATGAACCCACACTAAAAACTCAGACACTGCACACACATCACAGCATTCCACAGCACAGAGAACCTGATGGCTTCTTTGTGAAATATCTGTATTGATTTTACTATGATTACACGATATTTTTGATTAATATCAAAAGGGTTTATTGCCAGAACACCGCGGTGGGTGGAAACTTCTCCCAGGAGTAAGTTGGGAGACAGAGCAGCAGTCTCAGCAGGGCTCACTCTGCCTATCTCCTGCAGTGATCTGCTGGAGGGAGGAGGTGCTGAGCAATACCTGGGAGGTGCCCCAGACTCCCAGGCACAGGCTCTGGGTAAGGGGGGAAATGGTGGGGCAGGAATGATCACCAAACTTCCTCCAAACCCTTGTTTTCCTGGCCTGTTTTCACACATTTCCCAGATGACAAAGGACACAGTGTCCTGTGAGCAGGAATTACATGAGAGGGGTGTCTTGAGGCCTTAGACAGCCCCACCTCATTCTTGCAGAATCTTCCTCTGCAGCTGGGCCCTTCTCTGCAAGGCTGTTCCTTGAGCACCAGGCTCCACAGTTCCTCTGCACTGCAGTGCTTGCAGAGCACTCAGACAGAGCTGTGCCATCAGCTCAGCATTTCTTTTATCCCATGCAAACAAAAACAACTTCCCATGAAGAACATCAGTGCTGGAAATGGTCCAAAGATGACAGAAACTCCGAGAGAGGAAGGCTAAGGGCTCAGGAGGAGCCACACAGGTGGCCAGGAAGGCTCCCCATGTGTCCTGCTCTGGGCCAGTGCAGTTTCTCAGCTGGGGAGGAGGTGGAAGGAGAGCCCTCTGCCCCTGCAACCTGCAGCATCCAGGGAATAAGTGCAAGCACAATGGAGGAAATTGGCTTGAAGGTACTGGAGCAGTAATGGGAAGGAAGAATTAGCCATAGGGATTAGCCATGCTCTGAAGACGAAGCTGATGAAGCAGGAGATAGGGGTAAAGGCTGTTCCAGGGAGCTGCAGAGAAGTGTTTTCCACCACTTCTGGTCAGAGGCATGAAAAGGCAGAGCCAAAGTCAGTATTGGTCAGCTGGAAATGTATCTGAGGAAGAGGAATGAACCCAGAGGAAAGAGTACAGGGTGCTCATTGTTATGAATTAACATGTGTATGGCCAAGGAGCTGTTAGGCAACCACTGAGTGGTGCAAGGGGAGAAGAACATCAGAGAACACCTGAAACGCTGAGGGAACAGGTGCAGAGCTCTCTGGGTGTGGGCAGGTGGATCCTTGCAAGTGACCACTGCCAACACCACAACTCTCTGCACAAATTGGGCTTTGGTGGGTGTGTCTGTGCATGGGAAAGCTGTGGATGCAGCAGCAGACAGATGTACAGATAAGAGAGGTCTGGGAGGGGGTGGATGTGCCCAGCTTCTTTAACAAATAGAAATAGAGGAATTCTGTATAATATTTAAGCTTTTTTTGTTCAAAGGTGAAACACTAAGGTGCTGTTCAGCCATTAGAAAAGTACCCAAGGAGAAGCTGGAACTCTGGACTCTGAGCATGTGCTGCTCAGCTCTGCTGAAAACTAGGAAACAGCCCTGGTGTTGAGAGAGTGCACAGCCCCACACCAGGGAAAATATGGGAAATATGTAAGAAAATATAGTATAGGAAATACTAAGCATAGAGAGGTCTTGGCAAGAGCCAAAGGAGTAGAAACTTCTCTGCCAGCAAGTGAATGAAAAAGCTTGAAAGTCAGACCAAGAAACAAGCCAAAATGTCTTTAAAAGAAACATCCATTCTTCCATCCTTCCATTTCAAGATTGTATCAATCCCTGTAACACCTGGATCTGTCTCTCCATGTGATAACCAAGTCAAGGTTTGTGCTTTTATGAAGTACCAGTACCACAGACATCTTTTATAAAAAATCCTTTCCTTAGGATTTTTCCTCCTGAGAAGATGGGAGACTTCAGGAACAGAATGTAAACAATGGTTATCTGCTGCTGTGGAATGCAACAGGTGCAGCTGGGATTGGTCTCATGGGGTTGTTTGTAATTAATGGCCAATCACAGTCAGCTGGCTCGGGCTCTCTGTCCGAGACAGAGCCTTTGTTATCATTCCTTTTCTATTCTTAGCCAGCCTTCTGATGAAATCATTTCTTCTATTCTTTCAGTATAGTTTTAATATAATATATATCATAAAATAATAAATCAGCCTTCTGAAACATGGAGTCAGGTCCTCATCTCTTCCCTCATCCTCAGACCCCTGTGAACAGCGTCACACACCAGCTTGTGATCTGAACATCTGAGGAGCCCAGAAGGCTCCACATTTTCTCCTCAGCCCTTCCACTGAAGAAGCGCAGATATTTGGGGATGCCCAAGGACAGGATGAGCAGCTGTGCCCCAAGGACTGTGCTGTGTGCTCTGTGTCAGGGGGGGCACGGGGTGGCACTGAGGCTCATCAGGCCCTGCTGTGCTCATTTCAGAATGGCTCAATCCATTTACCTGCAAGCAGCAGGTATAACCAGGTTAGACTGGAGCATTACCACCATGTGTAACCTTTGGACTTTGGCTTGAGGCTTCTCCTTCCCTTCTGGAGAGAACACGTCGTATTTCACTGTCTGCTTTATTTCTTTCTCCTTTATTGCAGCTGTGCTCACCACCCCACACAGATCGATTTTCCTGGAGGCACAAACAAGCAGATAGAATCCAGAGGAGGCTTAAATAAAGGGAATCATTGTAAATGGTCTTTGAATTAATAAATATATATAAAGATAAATAAGAGGCATAGAGATATATAGGACATATAAATTGTACAAACAAGTCATGACCCATCTGTTCAGCGTGCCCTCAGTGCTGGGATATCCTGGAAAGCAATAGGCTTTTCTGGGCACACTCGTGATCTCAGCTGGGACACAGGAAATTTGCCACAATATCAAGTCATTGGGTCCCAAGACAATAAAGCATGTCCAATAGGAAGAGTTTACCCTAAAAAGAATACCTAAAAGGCACAGTCTACCTTCTCAGCTAAATAAATTCAGGCTGACAGAATATGCACTTCCACTGTAGCCACTAGTAATTAGCAGAAGAGAAAAGAACTACTAATTTAGAGATGCTTGTGACCGGTAGGCAGAGGCAGTCACTGGTTTTTAAGAGATTCCAAAATTCTCACCTTTCTTCCCCCCTCCCACACTCCTGCCAGCCACTGACCTCCCTTTGATCTGCTGTAAACCTGGACGTTTGTCTCCCCTCTCCTCTCAGATCTGTGCTCAGGAAGAAGAGCTGCAGCATTCATCATGGATAACTGTGCACAGCAGCCCCTGCTGAGTCTCCTTTGGAGAGGGACTTACCCCTCCCTGCCTAATTAAGAGAATATCAAGCAGGACTCTGGACAAAAAGGATTTGGTACAATTTTTTTTAAGATTTTTGGACTTCTCAGTCTTCTCTGGTGCACAGTCTGAATACATAAAGTAGAAATTCATCCATCCATTCCAATCCCCAAGATTGGAATGATTTGATTCACCTAAACAAAAAGTACAAAAAAGCCTGTTTGTACTCCCCTTTCTTGCTGTCATCTGGCTCAGAAACTCAGTTTGGTACTTGGGAACAGCTTGTATCTGGTACCCCAGTCTATATATATTTTTAGGAAGATACCAATATAAGTAAATGCAATACATTGTCTTTTCCATCCTCTTGCAAAACTCTCCTCTGCACCATCAGCACCCTCCCTGTCACTTTCAGTTGCTAAATCAACAAAACATTCAGCTCTGCTGAAAAGAGGGAAAACTGTACCAGTTACCATAACATCTTGACTTCTGCTGATTCTATTTCAGGTCAATTGCTTTTGTCTCTGTGTTTCTTCACTGCCAGTACAGCAATCTGAGTCCTCTGCCACCTGGCCTGTGTGATACCCTGTGCACATAAAATGACAGAGGCTCTGCCTCTCCTGGAGACCTCCATGAATAGAAAGAAATTTAAAGCGCCAGTTTTACTCCCAGCTGCTGGTGAAGTCAGGTCACTGCAGGAGACTGACCCCAATTTGAGCCAGACTGCCCTTGTACCCCTCCAAGATCAAGGCCAAGTGCCACAGACACTGGTCCTGCAAGAGATGCTCCAGTGGCTTTGCCAGCCTGGGAATACAGCTGTGCATGAGATGGTTTAACAGCTGAGTGAGGCACCTCAATTGAATTACACAGTTCAAGGGAAACCAGGACTGCCAAGCATACAGAAACCATCTCACTCTCCACAGAAATGTTATTACTCAAAAGGTTTTTGTGCTTACCAAATAATCTGATCTCTGTTTCGTGCAGAAGGGTTTTGCTTTCTCTTTGAACTCAGTTTCAATGTGTCCTTGCATGAAGAGCATAATGAATTACATGCCTGCAGCAAGGGCTGTTTGAAGCAGTGTCCTTTATTCCTAGAGCCATTTCCAGGGCAGGTGAAACTGCAGTGCAGAGCACCTCTGGTTTTACCACAGATCCCCTCTGCTGTGCCACTTTTTGCTCAGGAGATGACACTTGGGTGGGCAGGATTTACCATGAGCACAGCCCAGTGGATGTCCCTTCTCTCAGCCAGGCACTGGGAGTTGTGTCTCACTGGAAGACAGCATGGCAGAGCCTGTCACATGAAGGCAGAGCACAACTGTGAGGCACAAATCCAAATATCAATTCCTTCAGCTCCCAAACAACTGTGAGGCACAAATCCAAATATCAATTCCTTCAGCTCCCAAAGGTGTGCAAAGATAAACACCAAAGAGACAGATCCCACTGTTGGTGTCAATGCTGCAGAAATAAAACTGTCCAGATTAAACCACAGAAGCTTATGGGGACTTACGAAAACAATCCCACCCTCAGGGAAGTGGGGCATTGGAAAGATTGAAAGATTATCAGGCATGATAAGATTGAAAGATTTGAAGATTATCAGGCATGCAGCTCATTTGCAGCGGCTGGCGACTCACACGGCATAGCTCGTGCAGCCCCAAGACGGCCTCACAGCAAAATATAAAGTTTTTGTCATTTTGGCTCTTTTTGGGGTGCCATCCAGGAAGGGCCCCTCGTGTGCACGTCTCCCAAATTCCTGACTGAGAGGGGCAGGAAGCCTTGCAGGCCACTCAGAGCAGGGGGCAGCAGCATGGGCAGCCTGTGCAGGGTCAGGCTCCTGCCACATCTCTGTCACCAGTGGGAGATCTCTGCCACTCCACCCTGAGGCCCAGGGAAGCATCACTGTTTTTCCAGCTCTGCCTTTACTGAACAACTCAGCTAATAGCATCAGATGAAGCAGTGATTTTCTGATGTTGGGCCAAGCTGTTAACATTGTCATTCCAGCACATTTTAACAAGTACAGGCAGGTCTGGGCATTAGTCATATTTCTACAAACATGGTGAAGGTTTTTTCCCTTTTTTCTTTTCTAACTTAGCCATTTTATTGGGCTTCAAAGCCATCACTGGAAACAGATGTGTGAATGTTATAAAATTAAGCTGCTACATCAGGGTTTTTTATGGCTTTGTACAAGTCGTATGTCAAAAGACACTTCAGGCCAGAGGGCCAAGTGCTTTGCATTGAGAGAAGTTAGCATAAGGAATTACAGCCTGTGAAACCAGCACCCAGTTTTACCTATATTAAAAAAAGTAAATAAAGAATTAAATAAATACTAAAATAAAACTCCCTACCCTGATTTAATTTCAGTTCCATGTGCACACACACCGTTCTACAGTCTCCCAAGGGATGCTGGTGGGGTTGGTGGCATCTGAAGGCACAGAACTTCAGTTCTTCAGTACTTTATCACATCCTCACTGCTCAGCAGGTGGCCCTGGTGCCATTTACTGTATCCTGAGCAGGCCTTTGTGGGATGTGAGTCCTTCAGGAGCAGGTGTTTATTTTCCTGGGGCTCCTCTGAGCAGCAGCAATCCCCAGCAGGGCTTGGTGGCCTGTCCACCAAGTGGCAAGTGCCACTCCAAGGCTTGCAGGAGAGAAATTCACAGTGCAGGCAATTTCAATGCCTCCTAGGCTTGAACTGAAGGATTTCTAAAGGAAGTCCTGCAGTGAGCCCTATTTTTGGGAAAAATATTGCACCACTCTTCACCTCACCTATATCAGCTGTTTGCATAGGATGTGATTCACGTGACTTAAGGCAATACCCCATTCCTTCCCATTTTGGAAGTCTGAGTGACTCTCAGCTGGTGATGCACAAAGCAAACACAGACAGAGCTCCTCGAGGCCATGGCAGGATTAGTGACGGGCTGTGAAAAACGCCAACCACTTGTTTTGAAAATTTTAAAAGTTTAATAGTAATAAAATAGTTATAAAACAGCAATATAATTAGAGTAATAAAAATTTTGGACAATTTGGATTAGGACAATATGAGACATTAGAAACAAAGAGTTACGGACAGTCCGGGTACCTTTTTCTGTGCAAAATTAGTCTGAAAAAGGCGCCACGTTAACAGAAGATTAACCCTTAAAAGCAACAGCCTGTTGCATATTCATACACCTCATACACGATGCATAAATTCCATTCAAACACAGGATTCTGTGTGGCCAGTGCCAGTTTCTTCCTCTGAATCCTCACAGCATCTTCAGGGCTGAGTGAAGCAGGAAGTTCATTTCTTCTGATAAAGGAGCAATAAATTCTCTTTCTCTGAAAGATTCAGGTGTCCTGTGGCTGCTACCTCACTGCGAGTCCTCTCTTAAAAAAAAGTATCTTACATAGCATAGATCCTATTTTAACATTTTGTTATAACCTAAAACTATATTGGACACATTACTTAAGAAAATTAATACAGCATCACTTTCTAACACAACACATAAAATATTCATTTTAATATTTGCGAAAAGCCAATCATAAAATAGGCATTTTTCCCGCGGGCTGAGGCTGTAGCGCGCAGTTTGCTCTCTCTGAGCGCGGTCCCGGTCCCTCCCGGTCCTTTCGGGGCTGCGCAATCCGGGCCGGGCCGTGCCGGGCTGCTCGGGGCTGGGCTCGGGGCTGGCGGAGCGCAGCCTTTGTGCGGGACAGCGAGCCGCAGGGAGCGCCGCGCCCCCGAACATGTGCGGAGCACAGCGACATATGGCAATTGGTGACTGCCCGCCCGGCGCAGATGCCGGGGCGCTTTGTCTGGCCCGGAGCGGGTCCAGCGGCGCGGCTGCCAGCAGCGCTCCCCACCCGGCCCCGGGAGCCGCGGCTGTCCTCGGAGCTGAGAAATGGGCTTCATTTAGTGGGAAAAATGCGCGTTCTATGATTGGCTGTTCGCAAATGTTGAAATGAGTATTATATGTGTTGTGTTAGAAAGTGATGCTGTATTAATTGCCTTAAGTAGTGTGTTAAATATAGTTTTAGGCTATAACATAATGTTAAAATAGAAACTATGCTATGTAAAATACTTTTTTTTTTTAAAAAAGAAAGGATTCACACTGAGATAGCAGCCACAGGACACCTGAATCTTTCAGAGAAAGAGAATTTATTGCTCCATTAGGAGAAGAAATGAACTTCTTCCTGCCTCACTCAGCCCTGAAGACACCATCAGGATTATGAGGAAGAAGCTGACACTGCCCAGACAGAATCCTGTGTTTGAATGGAATTTATGCATCATGTATGAGGTGTATGAACATGCAACAGGCTGTTGCTTTTAATGGTTAATCCTCTGTTAACGTGGGTCCTTTTTTGGACTTATTTTGCCCAGAAAAATGTACCCGGACTGTCCGTAACTCTTTGTTTCTAATGTCTCATTTTGTCCTAATCCAAATTGTCCAAAATTTTTATTACTCTAATTATATTGCTGTTTTATAACTATTTTATTACTATTAAACTTTTAAAATTTTAAAAACAAGTGATTGGTGTTTGGCATGGTTTGATGCTGGAGCAATGCCAGTGGCCCCATGAAAATACCTTCTCCCTGGTGTCTGCTGTGAGATGTGACCAGGAATAAGCAAAGCAGGCTCCCACTCAGAAATAAAGAAAAAAAAAACAAACACTTTATTAACTAAACTACAACTCTAAGTAAAAAGGAAACACACAGGGAAAACGAAACATTTAGCAATGAGCCCAAGGTGCACTCCTGTTTCAACTCCTTTGCATTTGGTTTTCTATTCACATATATGTAGGAAAGGCATTCTGTGCTGTTCCTGTGAGCCAGGGAAGGCTTCCTAAAGATAAGGGAAGCCCCAGATCTCTGTCGAGGAAGACACCAAGGCTATCCCCATGACAATGTGATGGAAGAGAGAAAGTTAAAAGATATGGACTTTAGCTAGCTCACAGAGTGACGTGGCTCCTTGTTCACCTATTGAGAACCTTGTTTCTTTCTTATGACCAATGGGCAGTGAGCGTGTCTGTTAAGTAAATGTAAACATCTTGAAAAACTGTAAAGGCAACATGTTGCTATAATAAATCTCTCTTATGCACCTTTCTGATGGAGTCTTGGTGCTTTGTGCCGTGTCATGCTCTAGAGCAACACATATATATAAAATACCACAGCTTGAAACAAACTACTCCTAAAATGTTTGCTTTTCCAATAAAAGCTTTGTTGTCAATAGTTTCTTGCTATTAATGATATAAAGAGAAAACTAGATGGTGATAAATAGTAACATGTATATTATTTTCTCAACCCTTTTAAGCAAAAGTTTAAGCTGAGGTTAAAAAGAGCAATACAAAATGATGATTTTCTGGCCGTGGGACTAAGACAAAATGGAAAAGAGGTTCTATCAGCTTGCTTGTGCAGGAAAAACATGAGGGAAGGTTTTGAAATGCCAGCATGGGTCGCAGCTACGCTCACCTGTGCAGAGCCATGAGAAAAACACACTCTGGGAACTCCAGCACAGGGCTGGGGCTGAGATACGGAGATCTGCTCTTATCTCTGCCACAGAAATCCCTTCAGCCCAACATGAAATAAAGACATGTGCACAGTTTGCAAAGGGCTGCTGGCTGTGGGGCAGACCATGACCTTACAACACTGACTCCTTCCACGTGGGCCACAGGAGCCTCACCAAACAGGAACTGCATCCTCCAAGCTGAGGACAAAATCTTTGCATTTTATTCCCTCTTGCTGGCGCTATCAGTCTTTGCTCACTTGTCATTTTATGTGTTTCCATGGTGAAGAGGAATCCGAGCCCACATGGACTGAAAACACTTTGCACACAGACACACAGCCAGGGGCCAAGCAGCCAAAGCCAGAGGAAAACTAAGCTCTGCTTTGTGCCATGGGCTGGGACCTCGTACAGACTCTTGCCCTGCACAGGTTTCTGCTTGAGCAGAGCCCAAGATGCAGAACTGGGACATGGAGCTGGCAGCCACCACCACCCCCAGGAGAGCAGCTTGAGAGCAGCCCAGCTGAGAGCAGTTTTCTCTGCTTTCTGCTTGTCCTAGGGTGACGTTATGATGCTTGTATCCCCATTCATGTGTTCTGTTAACGTTGGATATTATGTTCTGTACCTTTAAGACTGGATCTGAAGAGTGAAAGTTTTGTTTTGATTTTCTTATCAGCCTGGCTGGGACACAGAGACTGCAGCTTTTGCTTTCGCTGCTTTTGCTTTTCGCTTTGCTCTCTTGCTCTCACTTCTACTCTGCTTCTGCTTGCTTTTGCTTCTGCTTATTAGCTAGTTTAGCTAAACAGTCCAAATTCTTCCTGGACTCTTTCTCCTTTCTTTTTTTCAACCATCTCGAGCCTGCTCCGCACTGGGCCCTGGGAACACCGAGAGTTTGCACCGTGTGGCCTAGTGGGGCCTACTCTGGGCAGCAGCCGCCCAGCGCCGGAGAGACTGATAATAGAGCAACCACCCCCAAGAGAGACTTTCTGAATTTGTCATCTTTTTCAGAGCGGTGACAGAGTGGTGTCACCTGGTATTGTTCATTCTGTGTGCTAGGGGTTGCTGTGCCTGTTAAACAAACAGGTTCTTTCCACTTCTCTCCAAGGAATTCTTCCCGAACCGGTTGGGGGAAGGGGATGTGTGGGTTTGCTTTCTGGAAGGGCCCTCCTTTGGAAATTCTCTACCAAATTTGCCATAAACCAGGACACTGCTCCTTTTGCTCTTTTAGAGCTAGCGAAGCAAACACATTGCCCCAGACTGGGGCTGTGGAGCAGCCAGCCCGAAGTCAAGGGACACAAAGCAAGTTGCTGCCACCGTGTTGTAGAGGAAGAAGCAAAGCAGAAACCATGGGGCTGCCCAGAGGGCTGAGCTGTGCTGGCTCTGGGATCCCAAACTAACCAGCCACTGTGGCCCTCGTGGGTCTCTGAGTTGCTGCATTTGCCCTCGGAGGGTCGAGCACACGCGGTAGGTCTGAGTAGCTCTGACTCCATCGTGCTGGGCCAGCTCCAGCCATCTGTGCAGCAACTGTCGAACCCAGCCAAAGCTGCTCCAGACCCTCTGGACCTGCACTGTGTGCTGGTGCTTACATTGCAGAGCTCAGCCAATACGTCTGGCTGACTGGCTCATCACTCAAAACTGCTGTTTCACCCCCTCCTTCACTGCAAAATCCCACACAAACAGCCTCAGCCTCCAAATTCGGCCTGCAAAACAGTTGGGTGGGGAAAAAGACACACAGTTTCAGGGGAAACTAGATTTTCAGTAGTTTCTGTGACATTGAGAACAACCAGCCAGGGAAAGGAGGAAGAGCTTTACCTGGAGACTGGCTCCCTCTGCAGCCGGATCTCAGCATCCCGAATATGGCATGTCTTTTTAGACACTTGTTTCACTGCTACTCATAGTGGGAAAACCTGGGAATGAATGGACTAAGCATAGGAAATCCGTGCTCCCCATCAGGTCATTAGCTCGTCTTATGCTTGACAATATCACAGGGATGATGGATAAACTACCCCAGTGAAAAAGCGGACGGACTTTCAAATTAAAGTCACGTCACTGGAAAAAAAGCCACACCAAAATCTCCTGAGCAGGTGGTAAAAAAAGAAGCAATTTATGAGTGTCCTGGAATAACGGAGAGCAGACAGATCTTTACCAAACAGACCGTCCAAAACCTTTGAAGCGCTTCCCAGTTCTTCAAAACCTTCCTGCAGGGCGCTTGTCCACAGCGGGAACGGCGGAGCGGGAACGGCGGAGCGGGAGTGGCAGAGCGGAGCGCGGCCGAGCGCATTTGCCACAGCTCCCGCATGTCCTGCATGTCCCTCAAGTCCCGCAGATCCTGCAATTCCCTCATGTCCCGCATGTCCCTCATGTCCTGCATGTCCCGCATCTCCCGCAGCTCCCTCATGTCCCGCCGCTCCTGCATGTCCGCATGTCCCTCATGTCCTTCATGTCCCGCATGTCCTGCATCTCCCGCATGTCCCGCATGTCCCTCATGTCCCGCATTTTCCGCAGCTCCCTCATATCCCGCATGTCTCTCATGTCCCGCATGTCCTGCATATCCCGTATTTCCCGCAGCTCCCGCATGTCCCGCATCTCCCGCAGCTCCCTCATGTCCCGCATCTCTCGCAGCTCCCACAGCTCCCGCATATCCCGCAGCTCCTGCATGTCCTGCATCTCCCGCATGATCCTCATGTCCTTCATGTCCCGCACGTTCCTCATCTCCCTCCTGTCCCGCATGTCCCTCATGTCCCGCATGTTCCACATGTCTTGCATCTCCTGCATGTCCCTCATGTTCCTGATCTCCCTCATATCCCGCATCTCCTGCATTTCCCGCAGCTCCCACATGTCCCTTATGTCCCTCATATCCTCCATGTCCCGCATGTCCCGCATGTCCCTCATGTCCCTCATATCCTCCATGTCCCGCATGTCCCGCATGTCCCACAGCTCCCCCATGTCCCGCATATCCCCCATGTCCCCCATGACCTTCATATCCCCGATGTCCCTCCTGTCCCGCAGCTCGGCGGCCCCGCAGTGACACCGCACGGGGACAGTCCCGCAGCCCCGCGCTGTCCGCGGCCGACGGGACCCACGGGGGAGCGCCGCCGCTGGAAGTGTGGGAATTGCCACTGCCGGACCCATCTCACGGGCGTGCTCTCGCTGGCATCGAGGGAGAGCACGGGACAGGGGTTAAACCATGGAAACTGCACAGTCTGTACTACAGGGAAATCAGATTATCGCTGAGATGCTACAGGGCTCAGAGCTGTGAATCGGCCGGCAGGTTTATAGCTGCTGCACCTCCTTTCCCGAGAGTGGAACCCTCGCTGCGTGCCCCACGGACCTGTTTTAGGGGCTCCCTTTCTTTATCACACAGCACCCTGCGCCCACTGCCGGCCACCCTGCTCAGTCCTTATCCCCCTGGCACGCACTGCAGGGTGAGAAGAGGAGTTAACAAATTCCCTCCGGCTGTGGCAGTGCTTTCCACACCAGACCAGCGGGCAGGACACTTCTCCCCGTGTCCCTTCTGCCCCCAAAGCCCTCACATCCAGCAGCCCCCACAGTTTGTGCTGAGCAGAAGCTGCAGCTGCCGTGGGGTGGGGCCAGTACACTTTTAGCCTTGACAACACCCTCTGGCAGGAATGCTCACAAGTGTACCCATGCTGCTTTTGAAAAAGCATGTCTGAATTTCTTTCAGGTTTGCCACATATTTCTTGAAATATGAGAAATCCTAAATGATGTTTTTCTAATCACATTCTCTGCTCCATTCATGATTTTTGTACTATTTTATCTCATGCCCATTCAGTTGGTTTTTTGCTAAGGTAAAAGCTTCATGTAATGGTCAGCCCAGAAAGCCAGTGAGCCCAGAGCAGCACGGAGGAGCCCTGAGCTGCTGGGTCTGTGCTCTGAGCACAGCACAGTGGAGCTCAGAGCTGCAGGCACTGCCAAGGCGGGCTCTGCCTTTGCCACAGTTTCACTGGAAACAGATGAGTGAAGCTTTGTCAACTTCAACCCGCCACAAACCATCTCATGCACCCCAAAAAACATGTGTTGGAATTTTTCAAAAGAAAAAATTCAAGGAAAACTTTGCTGTTACCTTTTTGGTGCTTCCAAACCACTGTACCCCATAATGGAAAACATCCCATTTTACATTTATAACCAAATGACTTCTACACATCCCACACAGCATCCCAGGCCTGGCTCTTAGGCCAGTGCTAAATATTGAGCCATATCATAAAACTGTGGGAATTGGCAGCACTGAATAGAGTGAACATTTACGGAGACAAATAGCCCCATGAAGGCAGACACAAACAAGCCCCTTTCTTTGCTGGGCAGCAGCCAGTCCATTGGTGAGTGCCTCTTCCAAGCTCTAGATTCAGTGTTGAGAGCCCAAAAATCCATCAGCCCAGAGCAATAGTCAGAGTACAATGTGTCAGTGCAAGCAGGACAGCTAGAGCACTTAGAAGGAGATGCCACATTTACTTGGCTGCCTGAAGAGTTCAGGGCTCATCTATTCCTGAAAAAAAAGCATGTTTTTCTCTGTTTGCTCTCTTCAGGATTTGTGTCTGGATATTTCAACAGTCACTCATAGCAGCTGGATGAATGGATGGATAGTTATTATACACAGGAAACTTCAGCTAGCTAAGAGTCAGGAGAAAACCTGAGTAATGGTTCTGAAGGTTCAAAACACTGCCCACAAAGTGAAAAGGCTGCATCGTGTCCCCACAAAAGGAAAAAAACCAACCCTGCCTAGTAGCATAAATTGCTTATTTGCTGTAGAAAAATAAAACCCAAACTGGTGTAATTCAAAGCCTAGTTCTGAACACATCACCTCTTTATCTGCTGCCAACTATCAATATTGTAAATTGGCTTCAGCCATCACACCTCTCATTTGTGTTTCATCTGTAGACACACTTATTAAAGCCAGGTGAAAAAAGCCAGGCCCTTTCAGTGCCTCCCATGGGAGTAAAAGCTCATTAGCAACACTGTGACAACAGCAGTTTGCACAGACCACCTTTCCAGGTGGGAGCAAGGCTGGAGGAAGGCTGAAGGACAAAACAAGCTGAGTTTTGACATCAAGCTGCAAATTGGCACCAGCACACCCAAAGTGTCCTGTCCGAGCTTGGCAGCTGAAAACTGCAAATGGACAGTTAGGAGATTCCAGTATAGGCTCCCTGTGTGCCAACTACTTGCCAGAAGATCCCATTCTCCCACAGTTCACCTTCAAAGGACAGTTGGAAGGAGGCCTGACCATCTGGAGAAATTGTTCATAATGTTCTATGACATCAAAAAATAAAGCAAACGGCCTGGCAAAATACAAACCTGCTATCATGCTAATTCCCACTTGTCTTCCCTTTTGTGGAGCTGCATGTGAGCCTCCAAAAAACGTTGGGATAAAGCAGCAGGTTTGGCTCCTCCAGCCCGGCCATCCCCAGCTCCAGGTGGCCAGCAGGGAGCTCTCAGCCACCTGGCTTTGGGGCTCTGGGGACAAAAATCCCATCTGCTGGCTCGGGTGGCAGCCTCCCCCTGCCACGGTGGCCTGCAGCACACACAGAGCACACACCTGGGCTGGCAGCACCTGTGCCACCCTCCCGACAGCTCCACCCAGCAGCACAAAGCAGGAGACACCTGCACCACCAACCTGAGTGCATGTGGTCCAGGCTGAAAGGCACAACCTAAACTGTGTGTTCGTAAGCAATGGAAACTCTAACGTCCTGGGACATTGATCTACCACTTTCCTGCTTTTGCAGGAGTTCCATGGGATGGTGGTATCATCCCAAGAAAGGGTCTCACCACGTGGATTGCAGAATTCAAGGCAGCTGGTACTGAAAGAAAGCATTCTGTTCACTGAGTTGTGGATTTATGTCCTTCCCTGCTCACAGGGGAGCATGGGATTACATTTCTGTTAACAAGGATCTGAACCTGTCAATGCTCTGGAGTGCATCTGTGAAGGAGAATTACACCCAGAAGATGCAGTGACTAAAGTTTTCAGGTTTCTGACTATTTTAATTTTTTCCTTCTTCTTTATTATTCTAGCCTCATTCTTTGAAGTTTATCTATCCTCTGTTGCTTGTGAATCTTTTGAAGGGATCTTCCTGTTCTGCAAACAATTTATTTTCATGCAGAGAGAGCAGCAGACCACCCTCAACTGAGAATGCACACTTCTTCTTCTAAACATGTCAGTAACTGGTTTAATATCTTAATGAAGAGAGAGATGAAAATAAAATCATTAGGTTTGGGCTTCAAATGTGCATCACAGGTCTGCTGTTCTCAAGGGTGGGTAAATCCACACATGGACACAAACATCCAAAGAATCTCACTTTTGAGTTTGAAGTTTGATATTTTAATTTCAGATATTTTGATTTGAATTTTTATGTGCTTCAGAATAAAATGAAGACACTCTAAGCCAAACCAGAAGACTAAACAATCCCCTGAATAAACTTCATGAGTGAATCCTAAGTATATTTTTAGGACCTGTTCCACTGGTGGTAGCCGTGCCCTTCAGTGTACAACAAGTAAGAATGATCAAGAGCATTTTTTCCCCCATAAGAATTTGCTACAAAATAGATAAAAGATTCAGCAAGTATGACTTCAGACTGAGACACGAGATGTAAATTTATATTTCCAAATCAGTTTCCTGCTAGGAGCTACTAAATCAAAATAGAGCTAAGAGAGTGGAGCTGTGGTTAACAGAGAAGACACTCAGCACTTGAATGAAAAATGCAAAAAAGAAGCTTCAAAGGAAAAAGGAGGGAACAGTAGGGCATCAATCCCTTGCCTTTCCCCAGGGTTTCTTTGCATGTCCTGATTTTATTGACACTATCATCTCCCTCTGTGTTCTTAAAGCTCAGCTGTGGTGTGAGGCAGGTCCTGCAGCACTGCCAATCCTGTGAACTGAACAAAGCACTTCTTGCAGGATTGGCCTGGGGCCACTGATTTCAATGGGAGCTGCTGGATGCCCAGCATGACTGACAGCTAGGCTCTTTGTGGATCAAAAATCAGAATAATTTTGTTCCATCTGGCATTTTTCATGATCCCCACTGTGCCCAATATTGCAGTCACAACACCTCGCTTTTTAAAAACCACCACTCAGCCAAAGGCATAAAATGCAACAAGCACTCGAACAAGTGAAATAGTGGCAGCAACAAAATTCTTGCATATTATTTACCATTATAGCAACGGCACTTAGTAAGTGGTTGGAAACTCCTTAAACAAACCTACTTTGTCAGGGAGGGAATGTTCCAATTGCTCTTTAAGGTGCCTCATTCTTAACCCCCAAATCACTGGTAACTAGAAAATGTAGAAGGGTGTCAAGCTGATAAAATCTTTTCTAGGTCTTTTCGAGGTCTCACAGTAAGGATTTACTGCAGGCCAAAAAATTAATCTCTGAGGAGGACCTAAAGAAGTAGAAAATAGCAGAGGTAGGCAGGATGGCAGAGAACACAGCCTGATAGGTGGAAAAACCAAGGAGTGATAGAAAAAACATGAGACATAGAGAAAAGAAGCTGACTTGAAGGAAGTGAAGCTTTAGACTAGAAACATAAGAATTGCTGGACTTTACAGCAGGTATAGTGCAGTATCCTGTCTCAGCAGGGCTGAATGTATGGAAGAGTAAGGAAACAGAAGTTCATACACTTTTCCCCGACAAAATCTTTCTGTTTTAAGATACACAGGATAATAACCTCAGGACCAGAGATGGTAACAAGCGTATTTCACAGCTTTTGGTGGAGTTTGCTTCTGTAAACAGGTCTAGTCTGAATCCAGGTACACTTTTAGCACTGACAACACCCTCTGGCAGGAATGCTCACAAGTGTACCCATGCTGCTTTTGAAAAAGCATGTCTGAATTTCTTTCAGGTTTGCCACATATTTCTTGAAATATGAGAAATCCTAAATGATGTTTTTCTAATCACATTCTCTGCTCCATTCATGATTTTTATACTATTTTATCTCATGCCCATTCAGTTGGTTTTTTCCTAAGGTAAAACTTCATGTAATGGTCAGCCCAGAAAAGGAGGGGAAATCTTTTACTACTCCATCTGCCTGTATCTTTTCTAGCTCTACAATCTTTCTTTGGAGGTGTAATCATGTCAATAACACAGCAATAAAGGAACCTCAATTTATTTCCTCACATTCCTTTGAATGCTTCTGAAAAGCAGTTCCTTGAAACCAAATAGCAGAAGATTTAGCAAATCACCACACTTTTATGTTTCTGGAAGTGTTTTCAGAAGCACAGTGACCTCCTCCCCATCCCACATACAAAGTGAGAGCCTAGGATAAGCATCAGGTTCTGCAATATACAAACAAAAGCACGGATGTCAACCCAGAAATGGCCTTATTATAGGCTGCCTTATGGCTTATGAACACTGTCCAATGCAGGGAGCACTGTGGAGTGCACATTGCACAAGCCCTGCTCTCTCAGAGGTGGGAAGTCAGAGATTTTATTAGCTCTGAATTACTTGGGGCAACAAACAACCCCTATCAAGGTTGTTGTTGGCATAAAAAAAGCAAATTGGAGGTATTTCCAAGCTGCAAGGAAAATACTGAAAATTCACAAAGAGGCAAAAGCAGGAAGAATCTGGAAAAAGAGAACGATCTCCAGATGGAGGAGAGGGGAATGCCAAAAGTCTTGAAGACGTTTTATTTTAATCCCAATTCCCTAAACATTGGCTGTTGTTTATAACACAAAAATTGCTTGTATTGTTTGTATGTTGCTGCTTGATTTCTAAAGTGATGAAACAAGCTGTGGAAGCCACAGCAGGGTTCCCTTTTAAACATTAAATCAATGCACTACATCTGTTGAAATCCTGGAGAGCCTGAGGCAGCAGTGCCAAATTCCAGAGTCTGTCCTCAGCAGGAGCCGTGTGGAAAACGTCTGCATTTGGGTTCCAGCTTTGGCCTGTGAGCTCTCAGCCTCTCCAAACTCTTTGGAGGCTCTTCAGTCGAAGTGCTGGGACTGGGAGTTCTTCCCTCCCACCCCCAGCAACTTTTCTGATAGAGCTGAGGCTGTGAAGAGGCCTGAAGCGTGCAGGGGAGGACAGTGAGGGGGCTGGAGTGAGCCCTGTGGTTACTGCAGGGCTTGATGGAGGAACCAGCAAAGATGGTGTTTTAATGTTTCTCCAGAGAAAGGTTTTCCACCTTTTTCTCTGTGCTGAAAGATGGGAAGTTCTCTGAGCTGACCGAAATGCACCAACACAGCAGACTTCAGTGGAGTCAGGAAGCTGTGAAAAGCTCCCAACACACACGTAGAGGTACGCCTAATATACAAAAAATTAAAAAAAAAAAACAAAAAAAACCCACAAAATTAAGAACTTACTGTACTGAACTCCCCAAAGGCCTGAGGTCTGTCTGTCCTCCCACTGTTTATGCGCACAGGCATCAACCAAGCAGGGAACAGAAACAAAAAATACCATGGAAGCCCTGCAGAATGCTGGACTACTATCATGGAAGCCCTGCAGAATGCTGGAATACTATCATGGAAGCCCTGCAGAATGCTGTGTCCAGCCCTGTGTGACTGAGGCTGCTCCCAGCACTGCCCCCTCAGACCTTGCAGCAGCACACTTCAGCCTGTTTATTCCAGGGCTCTGCTTAGGAGCAATTAAATCCTCAGGTTGGGGCCTCTTGCTAAAGCACCCTGTCCCTTCTGCAGACTGTCTGGGTGAGCACCCAGAGAAGGGTTAGAAGCACATTCCTGGCTCCTAAGCCTGAGATGCTGCAGGTTTCCAGTGGGCAGCATCCTCTGAGGTGCTGAAGCCTGCCTGTCTCCCTCAGTGCCTTTGTTCCCAGGAGGGAAATCACATCTGCTTGTCAAGTGTGGGTGTTGAAAGAATCTCTAGCCAGTCCTTGCTGTGTTCTGGGAATGAATGGGAAAACCACACCAGGAGCCCTGTGCTGCAGAGCAGTTTCCCTCTGAGGTGGTGCTGACAGTAGCACGAAGCAATGAGCACAACATGCGCCCTCCTGCACTCTGAGCCCTCACTCCAAAGTGACAGTGGGGATTGTCAGACATCTCACATGGCATAGCCTTCTCTGACTGTGATGTGAAATCCCAAATCTGACCTGAAATGCCAAATGGGATGCATCATTCTTCTTTTGCCACAGCAATTGCCTGCTGATCTGGATGCTCACTTTCCTGGTGTGCCCGGCACCTCTGCAAACTCACAGCTGCAGGGACACAGCACAAACAGACTGCTCAGGTGCATGTCTTGGCCTTTTGGCTCCTCTGCACAGCTCTGCACAGCTGGCCTGCTCACAAACCATGAGGCTGCAGAGGTGTCGTACCCACAGCTCCCAAAAACTTCACAGCCAGCATGCCCGAGGTGTTACAGGGAAGCATTTGGCTCATAGTTAAATCTAACTTAATATTAGGTGCTGGAACATGGTTGTACCACCCAGGAGTTTTACTGGTTGAGTCCAAGTGTTACAGACAGTAGATTTCATCTCAAAATGCAGTGAAATTGAAAATCACTTGGGCTGTGATGGGTAATTAGCTAAATACAGGCTGTTACATATTTCTTCCACATTAGAAATACATTACAGCTTTCTTCAGAAAGTATAAACCTTTGGAAAAGCACACCAGCATTTATGACTTTATCTCGTTACAAATGATAAATTAAAAATAGGCCCTATTTTCTAATAGAGATGGGGTAGTAAAAAGAAAAATAAAAAGATACTGGGCTCTGATGAGGTGCAGTGTCAGAACAAACACATAGGAGGTATTCTTTCCTTTAAGATATTTAGGTCTTTTATGGCAAATTTAACTTTTTTTTTCCCTTTTAAAGAAAGATTATGTTATTTAGTAAGTTTAATTTCACAATGCCCAATTTCTGCTTCAAATCCCCCAACGAACAAAACAGAAAAGGAGTTTTATATGAACGTGCAGCAGTAACAGCCACAATGAAATTGTATCTGCCTTAAGGTATAACAATTTGCTCCCATGGTAATTACAAGGCAGCCCTCGAAGAGTGTGTTTATTAGACTTTTCTCTGGTGACACCAAACCAAAGCAACTTACCCTCAGTTTTGTCACCTTTGTGCCCTGAATACCAAGACAAGGGTGGGAGTTTTTTTGGCAGAGCAGATTGGTAAACCTGTCATGCAAATATTTTGACTGCAGCTCCTATTCTGGTGAAGTGTCTAGAAACTGATCCCCATGTCTTGGTGGGAGGAGAAAAGAAGGGGTTGGAAATAGAAAAAGAATGGATTGGTTACCAGCAATAGGAATTAATAATGTTTATAAAGTGCTTTCAGATGAGAAGAATTACATGAGCCTAAATAGCATCAAATAATTGAAACTCTAGAAGTGGGGCAGATCATGGAATAAGACAGGGATTTTTGTTGTCTGTGTGTCTGACTATTAAGCCTGTTTTGCTTGTGTCTGAACACTCATGAGATAGTCATGAAAAACCACTCAACAGAGTAACCAACAAAAGCAGAGAATAAGAACTCTTGAAAAGGCTGTAGGCACAAGTGTGGGAGCTCCGCCTCACGTCCAAAGCTGTTTCAGGTCAAAGATACTGTAAAATTCACAGGAAATAAACACTTGTGCACCAGGGGATTAAATTCTGACCTGACACCAATGTCAGTTCCTAAAAACTTCATCAGCCTTGAAGTGCATCATTGTGAGTCTCATTGGAATCTCACACTGCAGTGAAATTCCCTTCAGTGCAGGATGAGCCACAGAGGAACGAAGCCAGGGCAGCACCAGCAGCCCCCAGAGTTACTCCAGACAGCTGCAAAACATCAGCAAAACCGAGAGCCAAAATTTACAAATCCTCCAGCAGAGACTGCTCTGAGCAATGGACAGTGTGCACTTGTGGAGAAATTCTGTTGCACAAACTTCAGTTCTACTGGAACTGCAGAATCAGTGGGCGCAGAGAAAAGGACAGGCTCATGAGCTGGGGTTTTATTGAGGCATTTCCTGCAGCAACTCCCTGCTGTACTCAGCTCAAGCTGCCTCAGACACAAGCAGTCAGAGGATGGAAAATTGGCAGAAGCTCCATAAACAAAGGATAATGATCAGCAGGGAAGTGTTAGAGGAGGTGAGAGTCTAATGCAGCCCAGCAGGGACTGCTAGCGCCTGTCTCAGTTAGAAAACCTAAAATAAATAAAATTAATAGAGGTACAAAGCAGGGAAAGGGCCAGCTAAAGGAAGGGGCACTCCCTGGCCACGTGGAGTGCTACATCTAAATAGTTACCACACAATTTGCTCAGTTCTGTGTTTCTCCATACGGACATATGGAACAGGAGTGTGGTGTTTATGAGGTCCCCAGGACAAGGTGAGAGATGAGAATTTGACTCCATGTTCTCAGAAGGCCGATTTATTATTTGATGATATTATTTTATAGAATGCGATACTAAAACTATACTAAAGAAAGAGAAAGACACATCAGAAGGCTTCACAAGAATGAATAATAAAAACTCATGACAGACTCAGAGTCTGACACAGCTGGACCATGATTGGTCATTAATTAAAAACAATTCACATGGAACCAATCAAACACTCACCTGTTGGTAAACAATGCCCAAGCCACATTCCAAAGCAGCAAACACAGGAGCAGCAATCAGATAATTATTGTTTTCATTCCTCTCTGAGGCTTCTCAGCTTCCCAGGAGAAAAAATCCTGGGCAAAGAGGATTTTTCAGAAAATATCATGGCGACACAGGAGAGGTTAATTTTGTGTGACGAGTCCACTGTCAAGTGTTACAAACTGCCACAAAATAAGATGGGTTTGGAAGCAGATGAAAGTCTGTGTGCACAAAGGAAATTATCTACACCATAGATAATGACCGTGAGAGAAATATTCCACTATCTGGGAGAGGTACCAGAGTATAAATCTTTAACTGCAGACAGAAAGTCACTTCATACATCCTTGCAGGCATCAATTCCTGTCCTTTTCCTAGTTAAGATCCTAAACAGAGTTTCTTAGAATGTTGTGTTTGATTTGAAGAAGGAATAGGAAACATATTCTGTAACAAAATAAAGATTTTTATGATCCTTCTCCATTTAACAGTTCCAAGAAGCATCCTGTCATCACTTTGTTGTACCCAGCTTTTACACAGAGATATTTCTCAAAATTCTTTTGACTCCTACCATATAGGACTCCCTAGAGACAAAAAGCTCGGAGCTACATAAAAATTATTGTCCATCTGCTATAGGTCAGAGAGGATAAGAAGAATGAGTGAGAGATATGATTAGGAGAGTAAAAGCACTTCCTTTAACCATCATGAGCTCTAAGAAGCACAGAGTTCACTTCCAACACATAGAAAATACCCACTGATGCTGAACAGAAAACCACAAAAACTGGCTGCCTGTCAAAACAATTGACCAAATCCTTAACCTTAAATATGCAATTCACAAATTTCAAAAGCCTGCTTTGATTTGCAGGTGACACATTGTAAAGTAAGAAGCAGCTTATTGTCAAAGCAGCGTGCAACTGAGCTGACCATCCTCAGAGGAAAACACAAGGAAAACTAAATGAGAAATGGATCTGCTTCACTTCTCTACTTTCATGAATAAATTCTCTCTTGCAATCATATTTACCACCCTTAACTTCTTTTCCTGTTTGTACATCCTATTTCATTTCACTTCATTACCAATAAAAGTTATGCAAATCTCCCTGCTGCCAGCTGTTTCTGATGGAGCTGTGGGGACCTGCAGGTGATTTGCTGCTGATCCAGGTTCTGGGATCAGGCAGGGCTGGGATGTGCCCTAATAACTCTCCTGGCCCTCCCTTGTCACCTGCAGCCTGTCACCCATCCTTGCAAGGTCTCAGAATAAACTCCTTTGGTGAAGAGGCAAGAGTTTGGATCAAAATGTGCAGGCTGAGCTCTTTAGTTAAACCTTGTGGCACTCGCAGCTGCTACCTGGTGCCAGAAGGTGACATGAACCATGATGTGGTTCATGCTCAGAGTTAATTCTCAGTGACATGAAGACAAACTGAAGACAAAACACTTCCAGAGCTTTCTCCAGGCTGGGTTACAGGGGGAAACTCTAGCATGACAGAAAGCCTCCCGAGCCAACACGAACCCTTTGGGGTCCTGTGATGGGGCTCAGTTTGGAACTCTCCCAGCACAAGCAGGAGCTGTTCTTGTCAGGTCAGCTCTTCCCTTGGCCATCGGCTCATCCCCTGCCTTTCTCAGCCTGGAAAAAGACACCAAGGAAGCAGCATTCTGAACTCTGGGGACCCTGCTAGGAAAAACCCTCCCTGAGCCATCAGGAGGCGACTTTTCCTGCCGCTGTTGCCCGGCTGTGAGCGCTGTGGAGGCCCGGGCGGGTGCGGACCAGCCCCGGCGCCGGGCGGGCGGAGCGGGCAGGGCGCAGCCCCGGGTACAACGGGGGCACGGCGGGCAGGAGATTTGGTTTTCCTGCCGCTGGGCAGGGATTGCCCGCTTTGTACCCTCGTGGGGGAGCCGAGGAGGCACAACCAGGCGGCAGCGGAGCCTGCAGTGCCCGGCAGGGGCCGACAGAGACCGCAGGGCCTGGTGGGGACCGGCAGAGGCCGCAGGGCCCGAGCGGCGGCGGGGTCGCGATGCTGCTGTCGCGACAGGCGGGCACTGCCAGCTCAGGCAGGGCATGCAGCACCCGCAGCACCAGGGACATGGCTAGTCCGGGCTGGAAGGGACATCACCCCGATGTGTCCCTCTGCAAGGACAGGGACACCTCCTGCTATCCCGGGCTGCTCAGAGCCCCAGCGTCCAGCCTGGGCCTGGGCACTCCCTGGGGCAGCCACAGCTGCTCTGGGTCTGGGCACTGCTGCTGCTCACAGTGACCCCAGATAAGTTAGAAAGTCTCTTTTCCCAGCCCGGCAGTCGAAGAACGAGTCAGAGCTCTTCATTTCTCATTCTCAAGGCTGTTTATTGTTTCTTATCTATAAAATTCTTTCTCTGGCCTGCCGCGGTCCGTTCAGCAGGTCAGACAGTGGCACACTGACGCCATCAGGGCGGTGTTGTGAAAAACGCCAATCATATGTTTTTAAAATTCTAAAAGTTTAATAGTAATAAAATGGTTATAAAAATCGTAATAAGAGTAATAATAATTTGGACAATTTGGATTAGGACAATACGAGACAATAGAAACAAAGAGTTACGGAGAGTCTGGGTACCTTTTCTGGGCAGCACAAGCCCGAAAAAGGACCCAAGTTAACAGAGGATTAACCCTTAACAGCAACACCCTGTTGCATATTCATACACCTCATCCATGATGCATAAATTCCATTCAAACACAGGATTCTGTCTGGTCATCGCCAATTTCTTCCTCTGAATCCTGACGGCGTCATCATAGCTGAGTGAGGCAGGAAGAAGTTCATTTCTTCTGCTAATGGAGCAATAAATTCTCTTTCTCTGAAAGATTCAGGTGTCCTGTGGCTGTTATCTCACTGCGAGTCCCCTCTTTAAAAAAGGTATCTTACATAGCACAGTTTCTATTTTAACATTACGTTATAACCTAAAACTATATTTACCACGTACTTAAGATAATTAATACAGCATCACTTTCTAACACAACACATATAATATTCATTTTATTATTTGCAAAAAGCCAACCATAAAATACACATTTTTCACAGGTGTTATCTTTTTATACTAAAAACTACATGTACATTATTTACAATTACTTCCCAGTACCTATCACTTATGTTAGACACCTATGTGTGTAGGGAACTACATGTGTACAGGGTTAGTGACTCTAAGGAGCTGCAGGCAGGAGACACAAAGCTCTGAAATCGGAGGTGCAGTGATCCAGCCAACAGCAGTGTCAAAAGGACACTGAGCCAGTTAAGGCTTGGTGGGACACCACTCCTGGGAGGGCAGCTCCCACACACACCTGTATGGAATGTATTTCGCCAAACTGGCAAAAATCCCTCTGAGCAGAGGCTCAGAGCAACCTGTTGGCTGATGGTGTTAGAAGGGGCTGGAGAGCAGCAGCAGCCAGAGCTGATGTGTCACTGCAGGACACGAAATAACACCACACACACACACACTGCTGTTCTCAAGGTAAAAAAGGGAAGTTTATGTTCTGACTCCAACATTTATAGATTTCCAAAAGTGGCAGTGGATTGGAGGGTGACAGTACCACCTCTCCAATGACACTGGACAAACCAACAGTCCATCAAATTTCTCTTCTTCCATAAAAGAATGCAGAATAATAAGTTATTTACAGAAAGTGTGTGAGAAAGTTCATCACAAGAATGTAAACCTCAGAAGGCTTAGAAAATCTTAAAAAATCAGGGTGACACTGCTGCCTCCTGTCCTGGGAGGGAGACATGCCAGTGCCACCCACACTGCTGTGGTGCCCTACAGCTGGCTGGGGGGACACAACAGGAAAATTAGTGGGAGTGAGGTACACTGGAGTCATCCCAGTGTAGTTCATAAGCAATTACAAGCATTTCATGTACTTTGAAACACAAACCTCAGAACTGATGCATTAATTCCACAGCAAGAGGGGGATTGTGGATCCAAGCATCCCCAGACTTGCAGTGACCACACTGGGCTTTGGAGCAGGCTTGGGGAGAGATCAATACCCTCTGGGAGCCATGGAGTGACACCACTCCCTCCACTTGCTCTGACACCTGAAATGGAACAGATTGTGCCAATTTTTAACTCACACTAAACCAAAGTGAAAAAACATCTGTAAGGCAACAGGAGCTGCAGTGGTAGGTTGAAGAAAGAGCTAAACACTACGGAGCAGAGCAAGGTGGGATGAAGGTGCCAAAATGGAAGGGAAGATGAGGGAAATGCTCCCCCAGTACCTGTTAGGAAGGAGATCCTATTACTGTGGGCCTAAATCTTAGCCCAACCAGTGCAGGCAGCTGTTCACATTAGAAGGAGCTCTAATTATGGAAGAGACTTGCAGAAAAATTACTTTGATGGAAACAGTGGTAGCAGAGGTACTGATGGAAAGTGGAATAAGGAAATCAGCTTTCCAGGAGGAAGGACTGTTGAGTTACATTGCCACGTTTTGTCACTACAAATACACTTGAGCAAAACTAACTGGAAAGATCAAATAACTCATGCAAAAATAGTTAACCAACAGTGCATACACACTGCTCAGCAGAAGATCATAGTCCAAATTCCCAAGCAGCAATATCCCTTTCTCTCCCTTTTTTTCTCTTTCTCTGTGGACTCTTCACTTTTCTCTTATGATTATCTCTTACAAAACCTCAAATAATCTTAGGATTATCCCTTACAAGATCTCAGAGACAGGATCACACTGTGCTAGACAGGCTGCTCATTCCCTGGCTGGCCATCTCTTTCACTCACAAAGCTCTCCTGGGCTCTGGCACGTTGCTTTTCCCAGAGCCAAACCTGAGCTCAGCCTTCCTGCTGGAGTGTGAGACAAGCCCAGAGGGGAGCCCAGCGCTGAGCACAGGCTGGTGAGGGCAGCAGAGGGAGAACAGAAGCACCAGGCTGCACAGCAAACTGCTCTGTGCCCCACTGCTGCTCCCTGCTGCTGCATCCCTAGAGAGGATTGCACCAGCTGAAGGGGGAAATGAATGGGGACTCAGAATCACTGGCCACAGCTCTGCAGGTGTGCACCATGCAGAATAAATGAGACCCTGCTCAGAGCTGCAGCTGCCTGAATCTCTTCAGCAATCTCCAAGCCCCTGGGAAATGGGAGCGTTCACCAGCCCAAAGGATTGCAGGATCTGCACTTTGACAGGATAATGCTGCAGTCAGGGGCAGGATCTCTCAAAGAATTCACCCTTCAAATCTGTGGGGATCTTCTGTCTCAAGGAGTGAAACGTTGGTGAAGAGGAAATGGCCGAGGAGGTTCCTGGGTTTGGGATTTGCTTCTTGCCTCCACTGTTTCCTTTGGTCCTATGGAAACAGTCACTAAATCTGCATCAGCTCCCAGTTCCTGTAGCCTGTAAATCAGCCAGAACTCCCCTTGACCTTGGTGGGAGGCTTACATGATTAAAGCCAGCAGAAGAGAGACAGCAATGAAAAATCACATACAAGAGCCCTTCTTTTCTTCTCTTCCTTTTTTTAAGAAAAGGGAAGTATTTCTAGCCATCTTTTCTGCTCCTAAGGGCAAACTTTGAAAGTGAAGTAACTGTTACACGCATATACCCTATTATTTGTTAGCAGGTTTCACACAGGTAACTTGCTCAAATCACTTTGAAAACATTTCCTTTAATATAGGAACACAGGAGATAGATTAAAAGCATGCAGGACTCCTGCTGAATGCCAGAGGCTCTGGAACGCTGAACTCAGCACTTTGTAAAATTATCTCCCTTCAAACAAACTTTCTACTGTGCTGATTGAAAAGGAGAAGGGAGGTGGGAGCCAAATCATGCTAGAGAAAATTCAAGTCAATTTTCTGCCTACACAGCCTGACAGGACCCCAGCCCAGAGTTCTGCTTACCGGAAGACCTCCAACCCCCCATTTGGAAACAATGATTAGCCCTATTAGTGAATAAAGAGAACTAAATCTAACAGAGTGTTTAAGAATTGAGCAAATCCTGCACTCAGGTTTCATATCAATCCTCGGATTAAAAGTTTTCATCCAAATCCACTCTAATTAAAGATGGTGGGAGCTTTGTGGACATCCAGATATTTCTACCACACCAACCAGCTGCTCCACTCCCCAGGATTTAGTCTGCTGTACTTCAGGGCCCTGCCTGTCAAACATGCTGATCTAGGATTTCAGCTTCCAGCCAAGAGGCTCCATATCACTGACTCGGGCTGCAGGATGAGTAAGCAGGGATTTAACAAGGGAAAGATGGAGCTGGAACTGTCCTGGGCTGAGAAGATCCCAGGATTGTGCCCCACAGCTCTGAGCATTCTAACAAGGCAAAGATGGGACTGGAACTGTCCTGGGATGAGAAGATTCCAGGATTGTGCCCTCCAGCTCTGAGCATTCTAACAAGGCAAAGATGGGACTGGAACTGTCCTGGGATGAGAAGATTCCAGGATTGTGCCCTCCAGCTCTGAGCACCTCCAGCTTTCCTTGACACCTGTGGCAGCAACCCAAGATCAAGTCTTCACTTATTCAGAGTGTAATTCTCTCAGGATTTTCAGTAAGGTCTATTTTTCACTTCTGACACTGCTTCTATGCTACTAATGTCAGAGTTTCTGCCAAATATTTGTGGCTTCTTTCTTTTTATCCTCCTTTTCCTTTCAAAAAACCCAAACCTCACAGTGAAGGCTTCAGTTTTCCCTTTTTTTCTTTTCTCTTTTTTAATGGATTGGTTTGCTTTGTTGATTTTGCATTGCACCTTCCCCAGTCCCCAGGAGGGGAGAGTTGGGGGAGCTGGATGATGCACAGCAGTGGCTGCACAGCATGTTCTGAGACTGGACACCCAAAGCAGAGCTCTGAGGCCATAAACAACTCCACAAGGCTGAGGTCGTGCCTCTGAGCAGAACACTGAACACTGACAAGTTCCTTAGGAAAAACAGGCCTTGAGCTGTCAAGAGTTCTAAAACACTAAGATGGAGAAAAATCACTTAATTTTCCTGCTCAAAGGTTAAGAAACACTGCCAAAACCAATGACTGATGTTGGCACAAGGAGGATAGAGATGAAATGCAGGAATGAAAGGCTGAAAAGAATAGAGAACTTGTCAAAACAATGAGGGATTTAAGTTTCGAAGTCAAGAATTTTTTAGTCTCAGTTTAGACAGTGCCCCTTACTTAAAAACAATGAGCTGATCAAGTTTTGGAGTGAAAATTACATTTTCTCATGATAGAATTAAATTTCCTTGCTAAAACAAAGTCTATGGGATTCAAAAGTTGCCATGAATTACAACAAAACACTGAAGGCAGTACAGCTTCAAAAAGATGCCTGAACCAAAGCTTAGGCTGATGTAAGCCATCACAGCTTTAAGAAGTTAATTGACTTTAAGCTACTAAAAATCTGATTTATGATGAATATTCCTAGTAGAAGTAGCAGACTCATTTGTTTTCTGCATATAAAACACACCCAAATTAACTTTATTTATTATTTCATGCACTCATTAGTGACACGTCAGTCTCAAGTCCACACTGGATGTAAAATATATATACAGGCCATTACAACAGCAGCCTTTGCAGATGGCACATATTAAATCATTACAAAATTACTGCTCTTCAGTCATTAATGGCCAGGAAACACCATAAATGTGGCCTTATGGGGCTATTTTTCCCACTGAAGAGTCAGCTTTTGACAAGTGGCTTTCTAAGCACTGAGGAGAAATGCATGCAAGGCATGCAGAGCAATCAGCTGCCAGCAGAACCTGCACCCACCTCAGCAGCCCCACGGGACTCCCTGGAATTGTTTGTAAAGTAAAGGCTGAGGCTGGAGGCTCCTCACAGTAACAAGGGAAGGACAATGCAGAGACCAAGGAGCTCTGCATTGGATGGAGCATCGTTCTTTCCCCAGTGACAAGGGAATGAGCTAGACACAACCTTACCTTTGATGCCATTGTCAATCCATAAGCTCAGCTGAAAAGACCCTTGTGCAAAAAGCCCAGCATTGCACAGAAAGGCAGGCACAGTGATAATCAGTCTCTTCTTCACTCGTTGCAGGTAATATCTGCATTGTTTTATGAGGATTTGCCATTGCAGACACTCAGGCTCTCGATCTGGTCCCCATTGCTGCCAAGATCATTCACTATATTCTACAGTGCTGTGTCAATTCTTTTTCCTGTCAATGTTGCTGTCACTTCCTTTAAAACAAATCTCTAGAAAGTGTCAGAGCAGACTGATTTTCTTGACATCCCCTGAATCTCTCTTTTCGTATTTTCCTTGCATTGCATTTGATGTCATTTCTCCCTCACTTCCACTGCAATTTCATACATACACCTTAGCTGGGGTTCACACTGTCTTACTAAGCTGAAGGAAAAGGAGAAAGCAAAATATTTTTTAATTCTAAATAACAATGCAACAGGTTCTAAACAATTCAGGTGTCCCCTCCAATGTTCCTGTTCAGACCTGTGCTGGGCCATCCTGAGGGAAATCCATAATTTCCTGAGATCTCACCATCCTCTTAGGGCTCTCAGGAAAGCCAGGCTCCAAGGAATAACACAGCTCATTTTCCCTGCTGCATGCACCCAACTCCAGGGCTTTTCCCATATGACTTTAACTTAGGTTCCTTTCTCACATTCCATATTACCACTCATGTTTTTTCACCACCTTGAACTGCCCCTCATTTTATTTTCTGCCATTCAGGACATATTTGCTCAAGGGAAAGAAAGGCACCATAGAAATCTTGCTTTCTAAAAAGACTTCTGGTCTCTGGACCTAATTCTGTTGCCACTGCCAGTGTCAGGATGGGGTCAGTGAATATACACTGTCTATATCCAGTTCACACTCTCTTTAAATCCTTTTGCATTATGTTTTGCTGAAATTTTTTTACAGCATATGTATTTATTAACCTATACATTTCATTTACTCATTTGAACTCCTCATAGAGGTTTGATTCAAGGGCAGCATGGTGATCTACCATGAATACAAAAGAAAAGTATTTAGAAATGGGTCGAAGATAAAAATGTCATGAAGAAATAATACAGAAGTTCAGAAGAAAGGCTTTGGGAATGTTTTCTGCAAAGAGTTAGAAGATCACAACTGAAGAGAATGAGGCTGGAGAAGATAATAACTACACAGTCTTAATCCAGTTAGGATTTCATTATAACTGAAAAGTAAATTACACCTCTTACCTGTGGATTCATAGCTGACCTTATCTAAATACAGCTCTGTGCTACAAAAGCTGAAATCAACTACTGATCATAAAAGCAGAACAGGTAAAACAGATTGCCTGCTCAGTACATTTATAGGACAGACTTCAAACAGTTTTGTGGCAATACTGGCAATACTGAAAGTTCTGTTCATTCAAGCACTGAGAATTCATGTGTCCTCATTCCAATCGGCCAAAACATCCTACTGCAATAATGCATCCTGCTTGTACCATAACTTACTTCAGGGAGGTGTCTGAACTTCTAGAAAATATTTCTAAAAATATATTATAGTGAGATATTTCTCTGGAGAAAAAGATGTCGCTAATCTAAACACAAGGGAGGTCCCCAGCTGATAGAGAAATAGGGCCCCATTTGCTGACAGAGCTTTTGATTCTTACAGATTTTCAGGTGAACGTGTTTGTGGGGTGATAGGATGAGCACACCCATTCCATAGCCACAGACAGGAACCCACATCACTGACTGTTCTCCAGCTCAAATAATATGTCATTAAACCCAAACGCTCTCTTTGTGCCTGCAGGAATTGCCTCACAGAAGGCAGTGCACAGAGCCTGCCTGTGAGCACACGCGAACTGGACACGTTTGCCAAGACCTGATGCCAAGGCTGATCTCTTCCTCCGTGGCAGGGATGCTCAGGAACCACATCACTCACACTGCCAGCACGAAAAGAGATGTTTGCTCATGCCTAACTGATGGTTCCAACCCCCAGCACTCCAGGGCCAGCTCCCAGCAAAGCCTAAAGCCAAAGGTGAAGAGCTTTGTCATTGATCCCTGCAGAGAGCAGCTCCTCTAGCCAGCCTCTACAGAAAAAACAGGAGAACTCTTCACTAACCATCACCCCCATTAAGGGCAGAAAGCTCCAGTCCCTTCCACAAATGTAAAAACGATCTGAAAAAGAGTTCATCTGAGTATGGGAAACTCTGTATCCTCTGTGCTGCTGGGAACACAGAGTTTCCTTACTCAGAAGACAAGGTGGACTCCAAAGGAAATTCACAAGTTGGCTTGGGGAGAATCCACAAGAGTATTTGGAGTAGTTAAAAGCCTTCATGATAAATCTCAAGAAGATAATGAATGACCTAGTTCATCTCTCAAGAAAGAAGCACTTGAGAAGTGAGACACTTGAACGTGTTCTCAAGGGATTAGAGAACCTTTTAACGTTAAAGCAAAGTTACAAGTGCTAAATAATTACCATATTTGCACTGAGTATTTCAGAATTGTAGACTGTTTTGGGTGGGACAAAACCTTATAGATCATCTAATTCCAACATTTCTGCCATGAGTAGAAGACCTCTAGACCAGATTGCTCAAAACTTCACCCAAGCTGGCCATGAACACTTCCAGGAATGATGCAACCACAGCTTCTCTGGGCAATCTGTGCCAGTGCTGCACCACTGTCAGAGTGCAGAGCCTCTTCTGTACATCTAAAACTACTCTCTTTCTGTTTAAAGCCATTACTCCATGTCCTGCATGACCTTGTAAGAAGTCCCTCTCCAGCTCTCTTGTAGCTCTTTAGGCCTGGAAGATGCTATAAGGTCTCCCTGGAGTCTTCTCTTCTCCAGGCTGAAGAGCCCCAGCTCTCCCAGCCTGTCTCCACAGCAGAGGTGCTCCAGCCCTCTGAGCACCATCATCACCCTCCTCTGGACTTGCTCCAACAGGTCCATGTCCTTGTGTCTGAGACCCCAGAGCTGGGGCAGTGTTCCAGCTGGGATCTCAGCAGAGCAGAGGGGCAGGATCTTTCTTGTATTTTCCCCCAAAGCTTACTGGTGCAGCTCTGCTGACTTCCTTAGGATCAAAGCTTTGTGTACCTATTATGCACATGAGAAGGAAAAAGTTTTATGCTCCGTTTAACTATTTCTGTCCTCTTCATTTATATCAAAAGAAAATCTGAAACAGAAGGTGTGAAGGGAGAAGGATTCTTTTCTGTCCCAAGAGTATATATAACAAAGAAACAAACACAAATTGCCAAAGATTCTGTTCAAAGATGAGAAGCTGGAAACCTGGATTCGTAGCACTGATCTCTGCTGTGCCCCCACCCTGCTGCAGGACATCGGCTGAGCCTTCAAGGCAGGGATAGTCTCCTCCTATGCATTTACATCACATCTAGCCCATCAAGACTGCCAGGCTGCACTTTAATATAAATATACGTCTTGACAATTTTCTTTAATGGCAGTCTATAGACATACCTGCCCTTTGAAAGCACTGCAGAGGGATTTACCCATGCAGCCAGCCCCCACTGATTTCACTGGAGATAGTTTCCTTCTGACATACCTGTTTGTACTCTGGGTGTGTGCACATGAAAACAGAAGATGTTGGGCCAAGCAGTCAAAGCAATATAACCCAGTATCAGCTGCCATTATGCAAAAGGGCCACACCACAGTCTTCCCAAAAGGATGGAGGTACCACCAGCCATGTGAGGCAAGGAATGACTCCAGATTTCCAGATATGTCACCTGTACTGGTTGCACGGGTAGAATTCAGAAGCAGGACAGCGCCCATCAGCCGCCAGGAACTGAAGGAAACAGGTCAGGAGGTCACAGAGCTTATTGCTTACAGAAGCTCTTCAGCTGTTCATTGCACAAGTCATCTTTAACAAAAGCGCCACTTTTACCTGAAAGTAAAAAGCCCTCTGCAGTCTAAAGCTGCTCAGATACAAACTGAACAACTTTCTCCCAAGTCAAAGTCTAAGATTACCAACTGCTTTGACTGGAGTCTGCATACTGCTGCTAACACAGGGGCAGTTTTTCAAGTGTTTCATTCTGTGCATGCTAACTAGGGATGATTTGGTTATTCACAGTATGATTTGGTTATTCAGCTTTATACCACAAGGAAAAACTGGGTGCAAAAGAGAAAAGCAGCTGTGAGAGAGTGACCTGCAAGCTGAAGCAGCCCTTCTTCCATCTGTAAAGGTCAGCAGCCACTGCAGAACCTTGTAACACTCCCAGTCAGATTCTGTCCCAGGACTTCATCCATGTTTATTGGGGCAAAATGTTAGAAAGCAACAAATAAAAGAGACTGAGAGGTAAACCTCCCAAAATGAGATGAGCAGGAACAGAGGAAGAGGAGCTGGGAAAGCAGTGTGGCTGCTCAGCATCACAACAAAGAGCAGCTTCTCCAGACAGTGATGGCTCAAAAGATTACCAGTTCCAGCCTGCCTTTGCTCATCCACCTAGGCTGTATTCTTTTGAACTGTAACCTCAGGAAAAATAAGTAAATTGTCCTGAGAGTGATCTAAAAAGTAAAAGCAACTTCACTGTGGAAAAAAAGAAAAAATACCCTGAATGTGACTCCGTAGCCTTTCTCCATTTAAATGCATAAAAAAAAAAAATTAATTCTGTGTCTCAAACAGAGGGTTCTAAGACTTCCTCCTCATTCCTGCTATATGAATTATGGAAGAAGAAAGTACATTTGTATTTATTTAGTTTAGTTGCAAAGAATTAAAGATGAGGTCTTGTATAATTTTATTTAAAAAATCAGGGCTGCAATTTCATTGTGATAGTTCAGCTCAAATTAAAAAAAAAAAGCCAACAAACCAGAAACAGACACCTCACCATCCAGCCCCCTAATAGGAATGCTGTTCTTGTCATAAAATACTTGGAAAGTTAATTGCACACCTCAATGAAAAGGAAAGAATAGAAAGAATGTCACGTGAAATGCCAAAATATATCTGATTTCTCATCCCTTGGCCTTGGAATTCTCCTGTAGTTCATAAAAATAAACTAGTCTATACCTGGACTTGAACTTTTCAATACAGCCTAAAGTATTAAGCTCAAAAATCTCCTTTTTGGGCTTAGGCAGCTCTTAAGAGTATCATCAACTTTGATTTTTTGCAATTTATAAAACAAACCAAAAACATACAGGCCATGAAGAAAGTTCTGGATAGCATTCTGCCAAGGAAGTTTGTGCTTCTGAAAAAGAGCTGTCAGCTGTGCATTGATAGGGCAGCACAGAAAGAACCTCTGCATTTCAGGAGACCACAGCTACTACGTTTTAAATTTTAATTATGTGATATGCTTGTTGCAGAAGCTATAGAAGACCTCGTGCATCACTGCTCAGTGGGGAAGGGAGTGGAGAGGGGAACAGCTGTCCTTCTCTCTCTCCAATTTGCTATTCCAGTGGTGCTGTTGAGTGGTGCTGGTCTGCAGGCACAGCCAGCTGGAGGAGATTTGCCTCCACCAGGGAGGAGATGTTGGAAGGAGCCCCGGTGCCACCTTCTCCCATTGCTTCACCAGAGGGAGATACTGTCTGCTGAGCTTGGACTTTGGTTCTGTCACCATCTGCAGCTGTTGAACTAATACAATCCTCCACACCTCCCTTTCTAGTGGAGGAGAAGAGGAGAGGATGGAGTTCAGTGCCTAATGGTGCAGAGTGAAGGAACCTGATTTGCTTCACAGCACTGCCACTGCCTTTCTGTACAACCTCAGGCAAGGCTCTCGGGTCCTTCATGCCAGAACATTCTTATATTTAAAATCAGAGCTGCACCTTCCTCTGCAGGATGATTTGAGATCCTGGGAGGAAAGGCAAAAGGTTGCCTGCCTTCAGCTGCCTTTTGGGATTCAGCACAGCAGGGCCCAAACTTTGCTTCAGATACAGCACTACAAACTTTTGAAGCTCTGCCAGCAGTTCCCTGAGTTTGCAGACAGACTAAACCCAAATTCCCGAGGGTCAAACTTGAGGTGCAGCAACGTGAATTTTGAATGCCATCTTTTTAACCATGGACCATACACACACAAATCTAACCAAAATCAAGTGTTTGCCTCCTTAATCTTAATTGTACTGTGCTGTTTCCAACCAAACTGCCAACATCATCCTCTCTCTGGCAATGCTGCCTTGGGGGCTTCAGTGGGGAGGCAGAGGCAGCTTTCCATCCACAGAAATGTGGTCATGGAAAGATGGAATGATCATCTCGCAATTTCATTGCACAAAGCCAGGCTTGGATACCGGATAGATACAGGCAGTCAGACTAGTTGGAGCAGCCTGACCTGTGGGGAGCATAAGATGCCTCTTCACATCACAACCTGCTCTTCCTGTACTGTTCTTTGCCAAAAGAAAATAGGTACAAAGACATTCTCATAGAAAACACATGTAAAACAAGATCAAAACTAAATGAGAAAGGCAAGGAACAGCTGGTAAAGGAGTTGGACAGTTTCTCACTGCCTCATGAATCCCTTTGCTGCACCTGAATCTTCAGAAGACAACAAGGAATGGTCTGTTCTTCCAACTTTCTACCAGCCTGATGAAAGCAACAAGGCTTCTTCTCCTACTCTCCTGAAGGGTTTTTAAAAATTTTGAACCTCCCAGAGTCAAAGCTGAATGACAGTGTCCTGTTTCACACCCCCTTCCTGCTTAACACCCTATTATTCTGGGGCAGTGTGAGCTGTCAGGGGTGTCCCAGAGTCCTGACAACCCCCTTTGTTAAGGTCATTTTGTTCTCTTACAGCACTGCCACTGCTGGACCCACCTTCCTGTGAGCCAGAGGGGATGATTTTAGCCATAACCACCCCACTGAACACAGAACCTGCACACCTTGGGAATACCCTGCCATCAGCAAACACTCCTCTGCCCAAAGCACAGCCATCCAGCAGTTCTGACACATCCTGACAGCAAAACACCTTGCCCTTGGAACTGGCAGTGCCAGGCTCTGCCGTGGGACAGGAATATGCAGCTGTAAGGCAAGGTGGCTGTGGTCAGGAAGCAAATCCAGCCTGTTGCCATCACCCCTATCTCACGTGCCCTCATTGCAACACGCAGTGGCCAGCTGGGTTTGGGATCCTCTGACCTGCAGCAGCGCAGGAAAGGGATGCTGGCAGCAGGATCCCTGTGATTGGAGCTGCAGGAATGCTGGCGGTCGGTGGTCCCTCAGCCCACTTCCTTGGGGACAGGAGGCTGCACGTCACACACCAGCACCGCAATTAGCTGGATGACACAGCCAGAGCAGGGCAGGATTCCTTCCCCAGGACTGGTCCTTCCGTGGCACTGCCCACAGCGAGCCTGTTACTTTAGGGGAAAAGAGGGCATTAGGCTACATAACTGCTGCCTCGCTGTTTGGGGTGCCCCAGCTCCGCTGTTTCCTACAGCAGAATGACAGGAGTTAGGCTGCAATGCCAGGACTCCGTTCTGTTCCACTGACTGGAGCACAAACCTTGTCCAGGCAAAAACCTCCACCGATTTTATTGGCTCTGAAACTCCTTCGGAAGGTACAGATCAGCCTTCAGGTCTGAGACAGTTCTCTTTCTTTGCCCATTGTAGTACTTTTTTAATCACTTAGAAAAGCCTAAGTCCGTGAACCCTGTGATGCAATCAGTGAAAATCAGTGCCAAAACCCTGTGTTTTATTACTACTTTTCCCATCTTCTAATTTTAATCAGCACTCCGAGAGCGATCCCGTTCCCATCAAAGTACACAGCAAGCTCCCATTAAAATCTGGCTCAGCTAGTATTTTAATAACACTTAGACATTCCCGTCCTTTGCATATTTCATCTGCAAAGTGCTTCACAAACATGAATTTCCTAATTACAGGCGGATGATTTACTAAAACTGGAAATTCCTCACTAGTTCTGGCTTTCCCTTTGAAGCTCCAGGATTCGCTCTTGTCCCTCGGCACTTTGGAAGGTCCCCGACGCCTCTCGCTCGTTCGCTCGCTCGTTCGCGGCACAGGCAGGGCACGGAGAAGGAGTGAGGGCACGGAGAAGGAGTGAGGGCACGGAGAAGCACGGAGGACACGGAACCTGCCCCGAAGTGTCCGTACCGGCGGATCTCTGCGCGGGCCGCGGGCCGTGAGCCGCGGGGCGCCCACGCGGGGACCGCGAATCCCGGGGGCACCGCGGCGGCTCCCGGAGCACCGGGCCGGCCCCCCCGCCCCCGGCGGCCCCGCCGCACCGGGCAGGAAGGGGTGGAGCGGCCGGCGGAGCGCACGGGCGGGGTGTCGCGGGCGGGGAGGGGACGGCAAGGCATCCCGGCCGCTGCGAGCCGGGCGCACGGGCAGCGCCGCGCCTCCGCCGAGCGCGCCCCATGGAGCGGCTGCCCGGCCAGCGCTGAGCCCGCGGCCCCGGCCGCCCGCCCGCCCCCGATGGAGCCCGAGGAGAGGAAGATCTCGGTGTGGATCTGCCAGGAGGAGAAGCTGATCTCCGGGCTCTCCCGGCGGACCACCTGCTCGGACGTGGTGCGGGTGCTGCTGGAGGACAGCCACCACCGGCGGCAGCGCCCCGCGCCGCCCGAGCCCGCCGGCGGGATGCTGTCGGGGCCGCCGCACTCCTACTGCATCGTGGAGAAGTGGCGCGGCTTCGAGAGGATCCTGCCCAACAAGACGAAGATCCTGCGGCTCTGGGTGGCGTGGGGGGACGAGCAGGAGAACGTGCGCTTCGTGCTGGTGCGCAGCGAGGCTTCGCTGCCCAACGCCGGGCCGCGCAGCGCCGAGGCGCGGGTGGTGCTGAGCAAGGAGCGCCCCGGCCGCGGCCTGGGGGCGGCCCGCGCCAGCCTGGCGCTCACGCAGGAGCGGCAGCGGCGGGTGGTGCGGAAAGCCTTCCGCAAGCTGGCCAAGATCAACAAGAAGCGGCAGCAGCCGCTGGCCCGGGAGGCCTCGTCGGCGGAGAGGATGGAGACGCTGGTGCACCTGGTGCTCTCGCAGGACCACACCATCCGACAGCAGATCCAGCGGCTCCGCGAGCTGGACCGCGAGATCGACAGGTACGAGGCCAAGATCCACCTGGACCGCATGAAGCGGCACGGCGTCAACTACGTGCAGGACACCTACCTGGTGGGCACGGGCGAGCCCGAGCCGGGCCGGGAGCCGGGCCAGCCCGCCGCCGGCCGCCCCGAGGAGGACTACGCCAGGAAGTGCGAGGAGGTGCTGCAGCTGCAGGAGCAGCGGGCGCAGCAGGAGGAGCTGCTGGAGCACCTGGCCGCCGAGATCCAGGAGGAGCTCAACGAGCGCTGGATGAAGCGGCGGCGGGAGGAGCTGGAGCTGGCGGCGGGGCCCGGTCTGGCCGACACGGACTGCGACACCACGGAGCTGAGCGGCGGCGAGGGCGAGCTGCACCTGGAGCACGAGCGGGTCAAGACCCAGCTGAGCACCAGCCTCTACATCGGCCTCAAGCTGAGCACGGACCTGGAGGCCGTCAAGAGCGACCTGGACTGCACGCAGCGGGCGTGGGAGGACAAGGAGCGGGAGCTGCAGCGGCTGCTGGAGACGCTGGGCACGCTGGACGTGGCGGAGGCGGCGGCGGAGCCGCGCGGGGCGGCGGGCGGGGGGCGGCCGGCGGCGGCGGGGGGCGGCTGGGTGGAGCAGGCGCGGGCGCTGCGCAAGGACCGCGCCGACAACGACGAGGACTCGGACACGGGGCTGAGCTCCATGCACAGCCAGGACTCGGACTCGCTGCCCGTGTGCGAGTCGCTGGTGTAGCGCCCGCCCCGCCGCAGCCACCCCGGGCGGGGTGCCGGGCACAGGGCGGCGGAGCAGGTGTGGGGCAGCTGCGGAACCTCCCGGCGCGGGAGGCAGTCACACAGAGGAAACATTTTAATTTGAGCTCTGCAGTTTGAACTTGTTCTGACTAGTCGTCCGCGGGCAGCACCGAGGCTGGCTCGCCGGTACTTTTATCTAAGGAAGAGAAAACCCACAGCGTGTTTGTGTTTCATTCACGTCTGGGATTGCTCGCTCCTTAAACCCTGCCGCTTGCTTCCCTCCGAAGCTTCTCTTGCCGGGCCCTTTAATCCTCCGGCTGCCCGCGATCTGCCCGCCGTAGCCCAGCGGTGCTCCGGGTCAGCCCTTCCCGAGGCAAGGGCCGGGACACGCTCCCGAGCGGGGATCAGCATCTCCCGGACGGGTTCTCGGCATTGCAGGGACACATGGCGCCTTGGGGTGGGTTGTACTGGGCTCTACTGGCCGTCACAAATCCACCCGGCTCCTCTACAGGCAAAAAGTCGCTACACCAAAGCTGCTGATCATTTAAACGCTACGGAGGGAAAGAGGCGTCGGTTCTTCTGACACTGGGATCTCCCAGGGCGCCAGCTTTTGGATGGTACTGCAGTTCCTTTTGGCAACGAAAAGGGGTGATAAATCACTTCCTTTTTTTCTTTTTCTGAACAACAGACTAAATCAAGATATAGGTTAACATGTATTAACTCTGCTCCCCGTAGTGCTTTTCCTTATGCATAGATAAGAGTGCTTTGTTTAAAGGCATACTAAGAAATCTGTTAGTATCTGTAGTCGTTTGACAGTCATGGAAGGCAATTAGCAGTGCCTGTATGTACACAGCCTTCAACTACATTTTTTCACTAGGCTAGCTGATCTTTGGCTGAGCTTGGTTGTAGATAAACAAAGTACAGAATCAGGTTGAGCTACCGTTTTTAATAACATAGTTCATATCAGGCCAAGAGATGCAACGATAAAAGCATGACTCAAGCCCTACCTGCACTACAGCTTCATCTTTTCAGTTAGTCCAATAAAACAAAAAAGCAGCCATCAGCTGTAACATGCATTTCACTTAACTGCCAGATCTTCCTCTGCAGCTTAACTCTTGCCCAAAATATATGGTCTGCTCTTGCAATAAGAGACATTCAGGATTCTTGTATTACAGAATAATTGCAGAATTACTTTAAGCGGTGAGAGACCAGAGAATGTTGAGTCAGGTCCCACTGATGGTGTGAACTTTTTAAAACTTCTGAGATTATTATTTATGTAAGATTATTTATAAAAGTTTTCATTTAACAATAAGAAATTATATAAAAAAGGGGTACACCAATAGACCAGTTCTTTATTTTCATTAAAAACCTCGCAGCCTTCTCACCCAAAGACTGCGTTCCATGCTTGCAGTGTTCTTGTTGGTAAGAATTCTGATGGACATCAAAAAATTAGGTTCAGGAGCTGCTCAGTTTGAAAGCAAGCAGAGAAATACTGTCTGTGGATTTGCAGAGGCTGTTCAATTTTCTATATGCTATGACTCTTGATAAATGTTGTTCCACTGAATGCGTCTCAGTTGTAACAAACTGTGGTTTATTTTAAACACTGATTATATAATTGTTTTTCATATTTAGTCAACCTTGGAAAATATTTAAGAACCTATTTTTAGAGCTAATAAAACTCTTAATAAGGCTAAACAAGTGTTCTCAGTTGAGTGTGATTTAAAAATTGTGCCAGGACAGATTCTGTGGTGTTACCCTGTGTGCAAAGCGAGTAGAAAGGGTTGATGGCATCGTCCCTTCACTTTCTGATGGCACAAGGGGCTCCCTCAGGCACAAGCAGCAGTGCACTGTCCTCAGCTCTGGCCACTGCAGAGGCAGTGCAGTGGCATTTGGAAGCATCAGCACACGTCCAGAGCGAGGAATTTGGATTTTTGTGGAAGCAGAGCCAAAGAACAACTGGGGGCAGGGGGGCCCCACTGCTGTAAGGGCTGGGTGGGTGGTGCAAGGACCTGCTCACAGCTTCCCCAGGCTCTGATGTGAGCAATAAACCCCAGCTGGCTTTGTGCAAGTCCTCCATTGCCACACTGAGCCCATAAAAAGTGAGCAGCTGTAGAAATGAGCTGCACGAGGCTGCACGTCACTGAGCTGCTGCTAGAGGAGGCAGCAGGCAGCACCTCTGTGCAGCACGAGGGGAAGGCAGGCAGGGAATCAAAGTTGTAAAGCAGAGTCTGCCTACTCATCCTCAGCTGGGAAAATCCACCAAATCAGGACAAACCCAGGTTTGCTGTAGGCTGCTGAGGGCCAGGCTTGTGGGCACCGTGTAGTGCTTGCTCTTGGCTTCTCCTTAGCCCGGGTAAGATGATGGCCCTGCAGAGCTGCTGGCCCTGCCCCACTGTGAGGACAGGGCTGAGGACACTGCAGGTGGCACTGCAGTCTCAGGGGCTGGGTGGGAGCTACAGTGAATTCTTAGGGGCACCTCTTGGACTGTGTTCTTGCAGGTGAAATCTGGTAAATTTATTTCATGTTCAAACAGTTGCAAGTGCAAGATGCTCACAGATTGAGCTCCAGCATTCTCACAATTCCCCATCACTCTCAAACCATTATTAAAACATTAGCGTAGAGGAGGAAATCACTGTTTGCCTTGGACCAGGCACTTCTCCCTTCCCTTCATCTGGGCTTGTATATCCTCACTCAGATAATAGAGACAAACCACAGGATGCTTGTCGGGGAATTTGGCTCTAGGGTTTTGCTGGGCACATAGCCAAGGGTTAGGAGAGCTGATTCAGAATCACAGGTAGAAGGGCAGAATTTTTATCTCCTTTGCAGTTCAGACAGAATGGGAGAGGGAGATAGCAGCAGAAAAAACCCCTGACCAACACCATGGGGGAAATCTATGTTCCAGCACCATCAAGAGAGATCCAACAAACACAGGCTTGGGGATATTTGAATACCATTCTCTTCTGTCTTTCAGAGTTGATTCCAACCTAATCTTTCTCTGTTCCTAAGACAGATATAGATAGCCATGAATTAAATAAAAACCTAACAGCACTACAAATGGTGGATGGTATCAGGTTGCCCTATCTATTCAACAGCCTGCTTCTCAAAGGAATCATCGTGAACTGAGGCCACCAGGCTTTTCTCAGACAAAAGCTCCAGAAATCAAAACTTTTGTCCAGGAGATATAAATCACAGCACCATCCGGCCTTAGTTCCAGGCACCCTTTTACCAAGAATTACAAAGCACTCCTACACAGGTCCCGTGTGTTTGCTGCCCTTGGACATGTTTTTTCTGACCCTACATGGCACTTTCTGTTGTGCCTGTACAGGAGTTCATGGGACCAGGTAGTGAAAAAAAAAGATGAACTTTAATTGAGGTGAGGCTCTGATGGGGCTCAATGCACAGTCACACAAATGTTTTTGGCAACGACAAGGTAGAGTGGTAAAAATGAGAAATTGAAGGCCCTTGGAAAGGTGGAGCTGATCCTTTCAGCAATGGGCACTGTTTTATGCTGACTTGCACGCTGGCAAATCTTCCTTCAGGCTGTAAATATGCCCCACTCACAGTCTAAGTGAAGGTTTGGAAAGTGGAAAACTGAGGCTGGAGCTGAAACTTCTTTGACATCAATTACACTCACCTACATTAAACTCAAAATAAGCCAAACAGCACAGCTCTTAGCCTTGACCTTGTTTCAAAAATCCACTATCAAGCAATATTATCAGAATGAAAACTCCATGTCGAATTTGATATATTTCTAGTTCTTAGCCTGTGTAAGAGATCTGCCAGTTTGAATAAGCACTTTGTGGGAATATCATTTGATGCCTTCAGGAGGGGAGGAAAATACATTTACTGTAATGAACACCACTGACATGCAAAATGAATGACCTATTAATTATTGCCATAGATTCCAAAGCAGCATGTAGGCAGCCAAATCACAGCCTGGTTGTTCTATGGTGACAGATCCTTTTCCAAAGAACCTATGGTCCAGGTTTCAGACAAGATACAGTTAGAGGAGGGAAGCAGGTAGGTGGGTGTGAGAAAAGGAAAACATGTAATTAAACTTTATTATTAACTCTTTGCATGAAATATACATTCCAGGTTTACTTTAAAAATAATCTGTGTTCCTATGTTTGGAGACACATGTGCAGAAATCAGCCTCCCTCCCAAGTTCTACACAACTTCAGGATTTTTTCTCCCCTCTTTAATTTTCACTGAGCTGGGAATGTAGCTTGGTGCATGAAAAGAGCAGCAGAGGCCTTGAAATAACAGGTCTGGTGAGCTGTGCTGGTTAGCAAGTTGAAATACAAGCCATTGTGGATTGTTGGGAGCAGTTGTCCTTTGAAGTCACTTGATATTATTGCTCCTGAGCTGGCGCACAAAGTTTAGAGAAATGAGCAAGGCAAAGTGTAGGGAGCCTTACACTCCTTTTCTATAAACTCTCATTGCTAAATGAACTTGGAAGCCTAACAGAAAGGAAAAAATTATTAAACTCAAAGCAAATCTTGGCTCTGTGTGCAAATTAACCAACTATCTTCAAGCAGAATTGTCAAATGGTATTCTGAGAAACACTGTTCACATAATTTACTACATCACTTTTGTAAATGCACCAGAGCAGAGCCTTCCATGTAGGGTGGATTGTCACACGCTGTCACATGCTGAATGACACACAGAGCTGGCCACTGATTCCTTAGAGTGTCACAGCTCTAATTCTGCTGGGGCAGTACAGTGTACCCTTAAAATACAACTTGTGCAGCCTTTACACACTCCCTTCATATCAGCTTGGTTACACTTCAAGCTTTATTTAGAAAGTTTTATTACCATCCCCTTTCTTCAGTGTCAAAAATGTTCCAGAAAGTCATTGATGTTCCATGGAAAAACAGTTTCCACTCCCAATAACTTCTTTCCTCCTTCCTGCCAACCTGCTCCTCCCCTGTTCATCAGCACCTGCTCTGAATTTCATGAATAGCTTTGTTCAAATTGCTGGGACTCCACAGGCTCAGAATTGGGAAGGAAGGAAGGAAGGAAGGAAGGAAGGAAGGAAGGAAGGAAGGAAGGAAGGAAGGAAGGAAGGAAGGAAGGAAGGAAGGAAGGAAGGAAGGAAGGAAGGAAGGAAGGAAGGAAGGAAGGAAGGAAGGAAGGAAGGAAGGAAGGAAGGAAGGAAGGAAGGAAGGAAGGAAGGAAGGAAGGAAGGAAGGAAGGAAGGAAGGAAGGAAGGAAGGAAGGAAGGAAGGAAGGAAGGAAGGAAGGAAGGAAGGAAGGAAGGAAGGAAGGAAGGGAAAGAAAGAGAGAGAGAAAGAAAGAGAGAGAGAAAGAAAGAGAGAGAAAGAAAGAAAGGAAAGAAAGAAAGAAAGAAAGAAAGAAAGAAAGAAAGAAAGAAAGAAAGAAAGAAAGAAAGAAAGAAAGAAAGAAAGAAAGAAAGAAAGAAAGAAAGAAAGAAAGAAAGAAAGAAAGAAAGAAAGAAAGAAAAAGAAAGAGAAAGAAAAGTCTTTCTGTGTCTTGGCAAAAGCTCTGTATTTGCGTAGTACCTGGCAAGCTCAGCAGTGTTTTTGTAGTTGCCATATGGATTAAGGACACCCTCCCACCAGCTCTTTGGTGCTTGCTCTTGCTCAACTTCCTTGTCCTCTCTCCCCCCACCTTTTATTTTATCTCCTTTTAACTTGTTTCCAAGCTCCCTTTGGAATTTCGCCCTTCTCCTCCTTGGAGGCAAGCACAGAGGAGGGGAGCACCACAGGTGACACTGTGGGTGACACTGCTGCGGAGCTTTGGGCTGGGAAGATCCAGTTTCTATTGAGGAATAACCTGAGCAGGGAGTGGTGTCCGATTTCCCTGGCAGAGTGAGCTTTTGATGCAGGTATTTCCTGTGGGATCCTGCACCACCTGGCAAGAGGAGGCCTCGCCTGCCCAAGGCCTCCTGGCTACTTTCTGTAATAAAAACACGGAACAATGTCAGTCTGCTGTGCCTCACTGCAGTGTGTGCTCTCCTCCCCTTCTCTGAGCGCTTACAAGCAGCCTTTCCCATTTATTTGCTGAGTGGAAGCGCTGCAGAGTGATCTCAGAACACATCCTGCTAAGGCAGTCTCAGGATTTTATAGACTTGAAAAAGAAAACAACAAAAAACCTAAACAAAAATCTGTGACTCATGGAAAGAGCACTTACGTGTCTGAAACATACTATCATCAGCTTACTAGTGCTGCACTTCACATGGCTTAATTATGTGATTATTTAGTCTATTATCTCCAAAAGAGCTTATTTTCATCAGTCAAATTGTGCTTATGAGCAGGTCTTTGGATAATGTGTTAAAAGCCTCTAGGAAAAATATTTAATCCTTGTTTCAATTTAATGTAATCCCCTTGTTTTAATCTCTTACAGTGTCGTTTTTTACATGTAAGCAGGCTATTAGTTTATGCATTTAATTATCAGGGTAGCCTTATATGGTTATTTTCTGCCTTCCACCGAATCTGCCCTTGACAGACATATCTTAAGAACAGATGAAAAGTAACTTTGGAAATTAAGAGACATGGATCACCTTCTGAAAACATTGGTGCCTATATTCCTACCACAAGCATAGAAGAAAAGTATTTGGTTTTAATGATAGATATCTTGTATTTCTGTTTCTCTTTCTTTCACACTGAAGGTTTTCTTTGTAATTCTGTTACTGGTTTCCTTTTGGAGTGACCAATGACAGGAATCACGAGTCACCAGCAGGTTAAAAGTTTCAAACCAGGTTGTCATCTTTTTCTATAATTCAGTTCCTGCACATTTTCTGTGTCCCCTATTTTCTGTCCTTCATTTCAAAAAGCATTACCCTGGCCAGGAAATAGAGTCAGGCACTCAGATTTTGCCATCCTCCACAGGAAGATGCAGCACAGGGAGCTTCAGGTGTCCTGAATGCTCCATACAGCTGTGCCCATCCACAGGATTGAGCTGACCAGAAATGCCTTTTCTCAGCTCATACAGCAAAAGACAGGTTTGAAGCCACTGTATTGTAAATTGCTCACTCTTAGCCCCAGCAGGGATGGTTCAGGCTCTTCAGCAGGTGATTCCAATGTGAAATAAAGTAACCTAACCATCTGAATATTTGGAATTAATTGTGACAGAGTCTCTGATTTCACAGTGTGGATTTTTAATAACAGCATCCCCTGCTCCCTACCTGTCAGGTGTACACTTAGAAAAGAAAATGGCATTCTGGCTTAGAGGGATTTATGAACAGTCAGTGTAGTAATGAGCATGGGCCTTGATGCTTTCTGTTCTGGTGGGGAGTGAAAGCTTTCCTGCCTCTGCACTGTCTGAGTGAAGAGGAGATGGACAGACACCAGAGTGTGGAGAGTTTGTTACAAGAATGGAAACATCAGAAGGCTTAGAAAAACTTTAAAAATCAGGGCAACTACTCCTGTGTCTTCCTGAGGTTCTCTTCACCCAGTTGTAAAGGCCAGGGGCTACAGATTTTGCAACACACAGGTGTGCTGAGAATTTGAGGATGTCATTCTCAATTTTTTTTTCTTTCAAGTTATACTTGGTAAATGTGGAGGAATGAGTGTTTCCCTAGATGGTGCATAGTTTATATCATCAGTTTCTCTGCAATACACTCCTTTCCTAGAGCTGCTGCTTTTGTAACCTGGGATGTTGTGTTGCTCTGCTTCTCTACATGATTTGTCAAAAATCTGTGGCACAAAGAAAATGGGTGATTTTACCTTAATTTAATAGGCAAGCTTAAGGAAAAGTCAAATCCAGATCATTACTCCAGTTTACACAAGCCAGATTAGAAACCATTGCACGTGGTTTGCAAGTATGTTTTGTTAACCAGTTTGTGTGCAACAAACCAGCTGAGAGAGACTGAAATTTCAGTTGTTTAAAGTCTCTCATCATGTGTCACCAGGGTGATTCACATGTAGACCACTTAATCTAGTGAATGAACACAATTACTATTTTTGACAATATTAATTAATAATTAATATTCCTTTCTGTATTTTACCTTAATAACCACCTCCATAATTAGCAACTCCTGTAGCTTTAGTATGCCTAAAGGAACAGTTTACTTTTATAGAATGTATATTTCAGTATTAACTTCTCTGTGATTTCCCTTCCCTCCAATACCTTTCCCCCCAATACCTTTCCCCCCAGAATTTTCAAGCCTTTCTCTTCTCCTGCAGTGATCAGAAATTGGGCTTCATCATTGCAATTAACAAAAATTTTTGATTCATTTACATGTTAGTGGCATAAATCGCTGCTGTATCTATAAACAGGTTTCATTCTCCTTTTCCTGGACATCTGCATTTCTTTCTGCAGTAAAGAAAACCACACATACTGTAAAGATCTGTCCACAAGCAAAATTTTCCAACATTTTTTTTTTCCTATTACTGTTAGGTGTATTTTCATTTTCCTATTTGACAAAAGTGAAACACTTTGTGAAAGTGGCTCTGACAAAGATGCTTCACCCATGGGCAGGTAGTGCTCCAAAACCTGCCTGGCTTCCTCACAGGTGAGCTCTCCAGCCACTGCTGCCTGCCTGGGACACTCTGCCAGCATGAAAAGATTCTCCTTTTCCATGTGCCATACCTGGCAATTTCAGGTGAGGAGGTCTAGGGCACTTTAGATTATTTCTTTGTTTTGTTTAGATATTTTATTTCCCTTTTTATTTAGATTATTGCCAGTAGAGCATTTTGACCTGAGCTCAGTCCTGAGGTTTTCATCTTTACTTCAAAAAAGCCATATAAACAGAGTGGTTTAGATTACTGAAGGAAAATGCTATGGAGATCTGTATTGCCACAAAAAGCTTTATTACACAAATATTTGATGCTGAGAAAGAATGTATCTTTCATTAGGGCTCAAAAGGAACGGCTCCAAAGACATTTTATCATGCATTTTTTGATCTGCCTAGATGAAAGCCCTAACCATTATGGAGCACAAGTGAACATTAGGCCTGGTTCTGTTGTCTAGAATCCCACTGTGATTAGTGCTCCACAAGTTCCAAAAAGTTTGGTCCCTCATCAAAAGCTTGTACGTGGGAAGGTAGCTGTGATACAAAGTATGTAATTAACCTGAGAAATTTACATTTCATTCAAATTGCTAATGAGCAAAATAACATCAGACACAAGAATGGAAAGTAAAAAACCTGGTGTCTAAGTCTGAAAGTATTTTAGATATTGAATTATGAGCTTTAATAGGAGCAGGCCCTGAATAGTTACTGACTGGATGGAAAAGCAGAAATAATGGAAGTCATGGGAAAATGGTGCAATTGGAACTTGCTTTCAACATTTCACATGACTTTATAAATATTTAGCACCTGACATGCATATGCCCTTCTCCTACTGCTTTGTGTCTCTTCTTACAGCACAGACACTGCCTAAAACAGATTAGGGCCTTGCAAAATCTTTATTAATTATTAGTCTCAAATACAAGAAATGTATCTGAATCTTGATTAACAGAACATGATCATTAATATAGCTATTCATATTAATCATGATGTAGTCAATTATCGAGCAAAAGAACTAAAATCATGCTCAATCATGAGTTGAGATGCAATGAAAAGAATATCTTCTTTTTATACTTTCCTTTAAATTTGACAGGTCGTCAAATATTTCTTTAGAAGTCAAGAATTTCTTTGCATGGGAACATGCACTTCAAATTGCAGAAAGAGGTTTCTAAAGCACCTCACAATTCTCAACAAATTCTTTCAACAGTGTAATGTTTGCAAAAAATCAGAACACATGTTCATAATCTACTCAGGTAAACACAAGATGACTAAGGTTAATTTGATTTTTCTTCCTGATGTCATAATTAAAGTATGAATATCATTTAGACATCAGTAGATAAAAAGTATGTCAATGAAGGACAAGCAAAAATTCAAATTACTAAGGAGCAAAATTAACTTAATTTCAGAGTGGAACGTTTGTAAGTAGTGTGTAATCAGTCTTCAGTTTAAATGACTCTTAATTAAATAATCTATTATTATGTGCACTGGGAAATCGAGCCTAAACATGTACAAGTGCAAAAGCTAAAAGATCCAGCTCCAGTCAGCATTCAATTGCAAAGAACTTTTAGTACAGTAACACTGGCCAGAAATATTTTATTTCTGGGGGAGCTTTTTGGGGGGAGTTGTTTTATATTTTTAAAAACCCCTGTTGGCATGAAATGCAGCTGAACGACCCACTGCATGTTTCCCTAGGTGTAAGGAGGGTCAAACTCGAGCCCAAGGTACAAACTTGAAATGCTGATGACACTGATGAGTGTCATGGGTTGGTGTTTGAGCACGGTGTATCCATGAGCAAACACAAGCCTGCAAGGCCACGTTCTGCGATGCTCTGTGAGGAGCCCGCTGCTCACTTGTCACTTGGGCACACCCATGCCCAATTTTCTTTTCAGCAAGCAGCATGATCCTCCATACCCCCCACTCTGAGGCAATTACTCATTATTATTGCTGGAAGGAAACAACAGCACGGCAATCCCTGAGAGCACGTTCGGCCGCGGCGCTGAGCAAACATCGTCACTCGCGCCGTCCTGCCTCGGCTTGGCCCTGCTTCTGGAACAGCACCAGCACCAGCCAGCCAGTCTGGCAGCACTGAGAGACATTGCCTTCTCATCAAACATCTCCTCCACCCCAGAACGTGCCCGCAGGGGCTTCCTCCGCAGCATTTGTGAGGGAGAGAGGGCGTGGGTGAGGCACGGAGAGCCACCTCGTGTTCGGGAGCCCAAGTCCTGCTGGCAGAAGGGGCACAGCTTTAAGTGTCTGTGGCTTCCAGTCAGAACTGTCCCCCAAAAGGCTGCTGCTTTTGAAAATCACACATGGACACGGGCCAAAAAATCACTTAGACTCTTCTTGGAAATTGTACAGAATTCAAATGTTATGTCTTTGATACTTAAAGCTGTAAACTAATAAGAAGGGAAGCATATGGGTTTATACCAGGACAAAACTTTTGCAATTTCATGCACTGAAACCTGCCCAGAGTTACCACTGGTGCAGTCAAAGAAGGGCTCTTTCCTTAGGCCCAGCTTTTCTAGGTCATAGCAATACATGGGTAGAAAGTGAATTAACCCAGCACTGTCCCATTGAACTGTCTGTTCAAGGCTCACATCCATGACACTGACACTGTCCCACTGAACTGTCTGTTCAAGGCTCACATCCATGACACTGACACTGTCCCACTGAACTGTCTGTCCCAGGCTCACATCCATGACACTGACACTGTCCCAGGCTCACATCCATGACACTGACAGTGTCCCATTGAACTGTCTGTCCCAGGCTCACATCCATGACACTGTAGCATTCTCCTGGCTGAGCATCCACATCTCATGTCAGATCTGAGCTGCTCCACTAATTGAGCAAGACAATATTGAAGGCTTATTGTGAAAGCCTAAATTTCCACAAACCCAGCTACCTGACCTAGCTGTTGCTCAGCTGATGTGAAATTTGCAGGAAGGAAAAAACCCCAGCAATTGTCACAGCTGCTGACCTCCTTCTAGGAAGTGCTTCTGCATCCAATTTACTTCCACAGAATGAAACCAAGTCAAGAGCTGCCAAGACTAACTGAGGGCATCTCTAATGCTCCAATAGAATGAGCATGAGACATCCCCAAAGGAGGCTGGAGGCAGCAGCACTGCACAGGAGCCCTCAGCTGCTGCTTCCCCAGCTTTGGAAACCTATCGCTGCCTTGGATCAAGGAAGAAACCTCAGGTCTGCAATCTTGCATTCAGGCTTGCTCTGGTTTTAACCTGCTGCAATTAGCATCACTCAGTGCTGGTGCTGATAACAGAATTGCTGCTGTGGTGTAGGAAGATCCATCCTCCCTGACAGAGTGAGATCAGGAATGGATCCCCAGGACAGCCACACATCCCTGCCAGAGCAACCTGGCTTTGTAGAATCATGCTATGTGGTGTGCCGCTTTTATCTTGGTCATCATTTTTGTCCTGACTTAACTGCACTGCATAAAATCTGCATAGTAGAAATGCACACAGAGATCTCTAAGATTTGCTACATTGATAGTTTGGAGATGCTTATGGTGTTAAATGTTTATAGTAAGCCTTGACATTAATCTTATGCTGGTAAATTATGCTAGAGGGAAGAAATTGCACTCAGATGTAAGGCATTGATTTCAATCTCCTTTTTGTTTTCTTTTTCTTATATCATTTGACAAAAGGAAGAGGAGAATCTTAGTCATTACTGCTGGGTGGACTTCTAGCCAAAACTGATTGCTAGAAACATAAAAAAAAAAATCCCTCTTAGCTCAGAAAAAAATATCACAGAAGAAAAAAACGCTGCCAAAAGTTTATATCAGCAAGTTTAAAGAGGCAAAACCATATCACCACTAATTCATATATTAAAAAATGTTCAATTTTATGTATACTGACAACTCGTATATCCTCATCTTCAGCACGATCAGCAAACATTTATAGCCTGAAAACAAACATTCAGGGAGTGTCGCAGACATCTTTTCATGAAAATCCTGTCCTTAGGATTTTTCCTCCTGAGAAGCTGAGAGAGGCCTCAGGAACAAAATGCAAACAATGGTTATCTGCTGCTGTGGAATGCAACAGGTGCATCTGTGATTGGTCTCATGTGGTTGTTTCTAATTAATGGCCAATCACAGTCAGCTGGCTCGGACAGAGAGTCTGGGACAGCTACGTTTGTTATTAATTCTTTTCTATTCTTAGCCAGCATTCTGATGAGAACTTTTTCTTCTATTCTTTTAGGATAGTTTTAATGTAATATATATCATAACATAATAAATCAAGCCTTCTGAAACATGGAGTCAGATCCTCATCTCTTCCCTCATCTGAAACCCCTGTGAACATGGTCACACAGGGAGTGTCCAGCCTGGCCTTTCTCAACAGCAAACACTTCAGGTGAAACTGCCCTGCAAACCTGCCCAAACCCAGGCTGTGCTTCATTCCCTTGGGCTGAGAGGAGAACTGAGGCTGAGTGCAGAAGGTCTGGGGAGCCTGCAGAACATGCATTGCCCTAGGAAAAGCCACAAGGGGAGAAATGGGGCTTCATAGCAGCAAAGCAAAGGGTACAAGGGTACAAAAGGCACACAGCCAGCAGGTACAGTGGCACTTGCTGCTCTCTTCCTGTGCAACTGCGCCACGGCAATGTGGAGATGGAGCATCGCGGAGCAGGGTTTGCAGCAGCAGTTCTGATGTGTTCCAAATGATTCCTTCCTCATTAGGAGTCTCATCAGCTAATTGTTCCAGTGCCTGGAAATGTCCTGGCTTTTCTGACAAGAGGCAGCTGCTGTAACCAGCACCCCAAGCAGCCTGCCCAAGGTTTTCCTCCTCCTGCCCAGCACGGAGCAGCCAGCAGGCCAACTGTTCCATCATGAGCGTGTTACACTGACAGCTGCCCTCCTCCTCCTCATCTCCTTTCTGCAGGGAAGCCAAGGCAAGGCATGAAGGAGCTGCAGCATCTTGGCAAAGGCCCTTATTAGGCAAAAAAAACCTGATATTAACCTTTTATGTAAAACATCCACTGTGGTGCAGGCAACTCTGACATGGGTTTGGGGGCTGTGATGGTTCCCTACAAGATATGATCTCCACTGAGCAATGGAATCTGCTCATCCAGCACCCTGCCATAGGGATAACATCTGCTGCCTTCACATGGCTGCATCTTCTCCTTGCTAGCTGCATTACTCTGCAGGTCTCTCCCTCCTACATTTATTCCCTTTCTGCCTTTGGCCCCTGCTTTTCCAGCCCTTCTCCAGTTCCCCCAGCATGTCTCGGGGTGCCAGTGGCCCTGGGGGGCTGGGAGCAAGGAGAAAGAGGCAGGAAACCTGTGGGAAGGTGAGCAGCAGGAGGAGGAAATCCTTCCGCCAGAATTCTGGGTTTCTTCAGGAATTCAAGGCCTTGGAACAGCACAGTGCAAATGCCAGAGCAATATTTCTTCTTCTGAATAGAGACTCCCCCCCTAGGAGATTCCACCTTTATGGGAGCATGTAAATTATTCATTCAGATGCTTTTTAGCTCCACTTTGTTGCTGTTAAACCAGGAACAGAACCACATAACTGAGCAATTTACCAGGCACTTAATTGAGCTCCAGACCTGGAGCAGTGCTGTCTGCAGCTCAGTCTCATGACTTAATTCCTGCAAGGGCTGAGAGAGAAACCACAGGAAACTACAAAGATGATATAACATGTTTTGGTGAGCATTTTTCAAATACACCACCTCAGGAAAAGCAAGATTTAGAGTATTACTGAATCTTCTAATGATTTAGCTTATGGCTTTAGCCAAAATTCCTTTTTTATTCTCTCTCCTTCACCAAAAAGTTATGACCCTTTCTTTCACAGGATGAACAATGGTTGCTAACTACAACATAATACAAAGCTCTTAAACCAATCACAAAGGTTCAGCTAGAAAAAAGGAACTCAGTAGCAAAGTGCTGTCACTGGCACTACTCCCAATCAATCTCGAGGATATATCTGAGGTGCAATTTATGGTCCATAAACCAATCCATAATTCTAACTTGGTTTTATTCCAGCACAGCAGCTTAAATATTTATGTAGCTTAAATGAAAGTGGCAAGTGCTAGATATATCCTGGACTCTGGTAGTGCCTTCCCTTCCCCTTTCCTTTCCTTCCCTTCCCCTTTCCTTCCCCTTCCCTTTCCTTTCCTTCCCTTCCCTTTCCTTTCCTTCCCTTCCCCCTTTCCTTTCCTTTCCTTTCCTTTCCTTTCCTTTCCTTTCCTTTCCTTTCCTTTCCTTTCCTTTCCTTTCCTTTCCTTTCCTTTCCTTTCCTTTCCTTTCTTTCCTTTCCTTTCCTTCCTTTCCTTTCCTTTCCTTTCCTCCTTTCCTTTCCTTTCCTTTCCTTTCCTTTCCTTTCCTTTCCTTTCCTTTCCTTTCCTTTCCTTTCCTTTCCTTTCCTTTCCTTTCCTTTCCTTTCCTGACATTTCCTTTCCTTTCCTGACATTTCCTTGAAATTTCCTTTCCTTGAAATTTCCTTTCCTTGAAATTTCCTTGAAATTTCCTTTCCTTCCTTGAAATTCTCCTTCCCCTTCCCCTTCCCCTTCCCCTTCCCTTCCCCTTCCCCTTCCCCTTCCCCTTCCCCTTCCCCTTCCCCTTCCCCTTCCCCTTCCCCTTTCCCCGGCACAGCTTGGATTGGTATTTTTGGGGTGTGCTATTTTGCAAGCCATGAAAAGCAGAGAGATGAAAAGAGGTGGATGTGCAAGCCAGTTATGTTGGCTTTTCACAACAGTCTGGGTAAATTAATGCCAAGAAGTTTTTTTCACACCGGAGACCATCAACAAACAGAACTCCAAGGAGAAGAAGGAGGAATCAGCCTCTCCCTAGCTTGCTGTACAGCAATCCCTGCCCGTTCCCCTCCCTGAGCAGGGCAGGGAATCAGTGCCTGGCCTTTGGGTGGGATCTGTGTGACACTGGCTGTGCATGGCTGTGGCTGCTCTGCCCCAGACATACTTTGATGTTATGATCAAAACACGCTCTCATTTGGAGCATTTGCATCCCTGCCATGCCCAGGTGAGCTCTAGCCATGCAAAAGGGCTGTGTTTGCAGCATTATGCAAAACATCCCTGAGGATTATACAGGAGTTTCCAGGACTTGAGAGAAGTAACAGCAAGAAAAGCTCAAGGAGGAACAACAACTCCTTTTATTAAGCAGTTTATTGTGTTACTGTCTGCTCCTACCTGGGGAAAAGGCTGGAAACCTGTTCAGAGGCCCAGCAGTGAATTATATGCAACTTGTACAATAACTGTGTGGCTCTTGACAATAGAAATCAGACAGAATGTTCCACAATTAACTGCTGACTTCTGATTTTAGGAGGATGGGTGTGAAGGGAAAAAAATCTCTTTTCCTCCCTATGTACTTCTTTTCATAAGAATAAAAATAGAGCCTTGCTGTGGTGTAATTAAGGTTATATATTTGAACTACTTGCTAGAGAAATATATACCTTACTGCTTTTATTTCTTAAAAAGCTGCAATTTGAAATTTCTTAGGCCATAGGAAAGTTCAAACAAACTACTGTTTGGAAAGCACTCTTAGGTCTTCACATGAAAAGCCTAAAAGGTGCAAAATATCTGCTAGAACAGCTGTGCCATGAGTTAAATGTCATGGTTTAGCCAATTTTAGTGTCATAAGTTTTCACCCAGTGCCCCATCCAAAGCATTCAGTATTCAGACCTACATTAACTCTGTGCTCAGAGCAAAGGCCTGGCTGCATTTCCTTTGCCATGCTGGCATTGGCAGCCTGAGATTGTGGGTTCCACTTGAACAACAAGGTACTCAAATCCACATCTCTGTGTGGATAAAATATGCCAAAAAGTCAAAATGCTTTGTTTGCGTATGTGCTTCACAAGAAATGCTCATTCTTCTGAGACCTTGGGAAGCGGAGAAGTTCTGCTTGTCTCACATCTTTGTCACTGCAGAAGAGGATGCTTGAAGGGTGCTTTAATACTGTGCTGACAGCAATGAAATTTATTTTTCCCAACTTGTCCATGCCCAGCTGCCAGGCTGGCATCCTGCTTGGCCAGGCCAGCCCCAGCCACCTCCTCCAGGACTCTGGGACATGCTCAGCCTGCCCCAAGGAGCAGAAGCACAGGGCAGCTTCTGGGAGGCCTGGAAGGAGGGAAGGCCAGGGTGGTTCCTGGAGGAGCTGGTGTGGGCACAGCCTCAGCAGGAAGGGTGGAGGTGACTGCCACCCAGGAGCACAGAGATCAGGGAGCTCCACAGGGAGGTGGGAGCAGTGGGTTTGGATCCCCCTCAGGCACAGGAGGGCCCTAAACCTGGGTAACCTGCTTCTGGATGAGACTTCAAAGCTGGGACTGCTTCTGCTCTCCCACTCACACGCCCTGAGGTGTGGTTTTACCCACACCCCTCACACAGGGCCTTCTGATGGCTCTTCATAAGGGCTGTGCACAGGACTGATCATACATGGGGTGGCTCTGTCCCCACACTGTCCCCAGGTGCCCTCACACCCCCTGCTCCAGAGCCCTGCATTCTGCAGCTCACCCCAAGGGCCCTTTCTGTGAAGGGGAAATGGCCCTTCCTTCACTGAACCTTGCTTGGTTTTACCCACACCCCTCACACAGGGCCTCATGATGGCTCTTCCTAAGGGCTGTGCATGGGGCTGATCATCCCTGGGGTGGCTCTGTCCCCACACTGTCCCCAGGTGCCCTCACAACCCCCCTCCAGACCCTGGATTCTGCAGGGCCTCAGGACCCTGCTAACAAAGGGAAATGGCCCTTCCTTCGCTGAACCAGCAAGGTTTTCTGAAGGTAAAATACCTTAAGGCCTGTCAGAGCCTGAAAACAGACAAATATTGCCAGGGCTGCTGGATTGAGAGAAACAAGAGTGCCCCACATGGCACCTCCAAGCCAGCCTGGCTCTGAGCAGAGGTGCCAGAAGAGATCTGCCACAGGCTACAGGGAACCTTCCTTGGAGCTGCCATCCTTGCAGGGATCCCAGCCCACAGAGTTAATTGCACCCAGTCTTATGGGGGGAAGAGAAAAGCAACTCTCAGGTTACAGGCAGGGTGCTGGGAGCGCCTCTGAGGGCATTGAATTGCACAGGCTGGTTATTCTCTGTGCCAATATACTTTGCTGAATGCAAAATTAAGGCAGCTGATTAGTATAAGTTCAGTTTACATTAGCCACAGTCTATTTAAGTGATATGATTGCAACAAGGAAGCCCACAAAATGTTTGGGACAAGAAAATAGAAGAGCTTTCCTTTGGATATATTACATTTCTCCAATTTGTTTTGAAAAAGTCTGGTTAAGGGTTAAGTACCACTAATGGGCTCAGTGCTTATCCTTTAGCTCTGCTTAGCATAATAAAATAATAATAAATACAATCATAATAAAATACAGGTATTATGAGATATTACTTTCTATTTTTAAAATCTTTTGAAAACTTCAGGAATATATTTCACTCATTGAACTTCTCCTAGTTTAGTAAAACCATCAAATCTACTTATCTGCTCTAATAGTTACTGGTACTAATCTGTTCCCACTGAAATCAATGGCAAAATTATTGTTAGTGAGTTCAGGCCCATGTGGATATAAAAAGCTACCACAAAAAAAAAAAAAAAAAACAAACCCCAAAAAACCCAAAAAAACAAACCCAAAAGACATTTTGAATAAGATGTTTCAATCTCAATGTAAACCAATTTCTCGCAGTAGATTCAGTACTTTTCCTCTCAAGGATTTGTGTTTTGGAAATCAAAAGGTGGGTTTTATTCCTTTGTAGTACTCTGTTGTTAATGCCCATAAACAAATATGTTAAAAGGCTCAAAAGATTTATTACTCAGTCTGAATGACACAGCCATGTAGATGAACTCTCTAGCAAGCTTCTTTCTTGCTGTACTTAAAAGATTAGTGACAAAGGAGAAAACACAAAATTTGAATTGCAGGAGCTTAGTGCGTTTCTGCAGCTGACAAAGGGAAGAGGATGAATCCCTTCCCTCCCACCCAGAGAACAGATATTCCATTGTTCCTCTGCTTGGTAGCTGTCCACAACTTGTCTGAATACCTCTCCTTTGGTAATGGCCAGGAGCTGAAATCTTACCATCTGACATGGCAGAAGGACAAGATGGTTCTGAATAGAGGAGCAAGGGAAAGGGTTTTAAGCAGACAACCACCCTTTCAGCAGCTACAATGGGGCAGGCTCAGAGGCAGAAACGTCCTGCACAGGACACTGAGCTGACATTCAGATCCCAGAGCAATCTGGAGAATAAAGCAGCAGGGTAATGAAGATCAGCTTCCAGCAGTGAGAATTCACAAACAGAGTAGTAGAGACCTGCTTGAAAAAATTACCTCCAGAAGAGATCCAAAGAACTGACAACTTATTCCCTCTCCCATCTCCAGTTTAAAACCTTACAAAACTGAGCTTGAAACAGCTCTCATCCAGAGATCAATGTTTTGCCATAGTGTGCCTGATTTTATCTTGCTTTCAGACTGCTTTGATTGATTATATTGTTGAGTATTAATCACAAAGTATTTTGGATCTTACACACCCAGATTTCATGCACCTACTTTTCCAGATCAGAACAAATTCTATGTGAGGGCTTCCAAAATATAGGAGAAATCTTTCAAATCAGTCCTAGGCAAAACTAAAGCCTTCTCTCTTCTGAACCTGGAGGATGCATTTATTTGAATTTACATTATTGTCACAAAAGTGTTTGTTTGCTATGCTTCAAAAGTCACTGACACAAATACACTGATGTGCAGTATTTAAAATCCATTTGTATCAGAACATTTCAAACCATATAGTCTCATTTTTCATCTCTTTAAGATGCTTGCATGGACAAGACAAACCTGGTAAAGAGAAGTAGTGGGTACAAGAAGCTGAAGCAATGCAATCATAATTGAGTTCCTTGAATGAGCAAGGCATTGTCAAATGGAAAATCAGGAAAAACAGAATCAAGAGCAGAGATGAGTGGCTGCTGAGCTAATTTAAGAGCAGCAGACAGTGTCCCAGATTCCTTACTGGATCGTTATGTTTTCCCTCATTACTCAGTCTTTGTATGGCTGTTAAAAAATACAACAGAAATTATTTCTTTGCACTGAATGAACCCCTTCACACCCTGGAACTGGATATCTTCCCACAAAATCATTTCCAAGCCTTTCTTTTTAAAAAAACCCACCTTTCTTGTGGGTGTTTTCATTTGCAGCACTAGCAGGTATGTGAAACCCATGTTAAATTAAAGCACTCTGTAGTGGGGGAGTTTCAAAATTGGAATAAAAATATCAGATGCATGGTACAGTCTCAGACAAATAAAGTGACACTCTTCAGGCATCACTTGTCATGTGTCAGTCCCCCAAAAAGGAAAAAAAATGCTGGTCAGAATCCAGGGAATCCAGGAAAACCTTCTCCAAGGGCAGGCCCAGATTTCAGGACAAGACCCCTAAAACCTCCCGAGATGAATTCATTCAGTGCTGCTCAGATCTTTGGTGCTGCAGCATCCAGCAGACAGCAAAAATCTCCTTTTCACCTTGAGTGTAAGGAAAAATTGATATATTGGAATAACTTGTTGTGCACTGATGTTAGGAAAAAAGCAATTGATAACATTTTGGTTTGGAATTTCTGCATATTCTGGAAATAAACAGGAGACAAATGGCTGTACCTGCAATGAAAGAAACTGGGAAAAAACAAAAGAGATGAATAAATGAGAATGCCAAGTAACATGCAAAGGAAATAAAAGTCCTGTTATATGCAGAACACAACTGCAAATTCTGAAATATTAATTCTGCCAATTTTGCCAATTCTGACAAAAATATTCCATTTGAAATACAAAACAAAAAAAAAGAACCCAGCTTGGCAAAGTGCAAAGGGTTTTTTTGGGAGGGGATTTTTTTAAAAGAGCAAGAAATTTCTGATTTATTTTTCCAGCAGAAAACAGCTACTTTTAACCCTTTCAGCACCGTGAAATGCACTACATTGCAGTCTGATGAAGGAGGTCTTTGTACATTGTTCTTCTGCTGCCCTGGTTGTTACAAAGGGTGCTCTTCACATCAGAGAGGGGAACGTGGCTCTGGTGGCCTTGGTGGTGGCCAGCATCACGTAGGGAAATTCTGCTCCAGCTTGTGCCAAACCCTTGGCTGAGCTTAAATGGAAACAGCAATGGAGATGTCACAGTCAGGGGTGTGACAAGGCTCATGGCTGTGGGAAATGAAGTAGGAAATCAATTCATTAATTTCAGTTGTTGTGAGATGTTTTCACACAGCATTTGCTTAAACCCTGCAAGAATTAATGTTTTCCATAAGTATAAATATTCTTTGGATTACAACAGCTGTAAAGATTGATAAGCTTTCATTTCATTTGATCAGCTCCTGAAAAATAGTGACAAAACTAGAAGTAGGGGCTGATTTTGATATTTGAATCTTGCTGATTCTGTGTGAAACAAAGCCTGTGAATCTGGAGGAAATGGAAAAGGGCAATAAGCAAGAACACCAAGAAACATGTGTAAACACCTCAGGAACAGAAAATGAGAGAATGCAAACAGTCTTTTCTACTTTGGTCTGAAACTTTTCATCTACATTTGCTAAATTTGGTGTTCTCTGGTATATCACTCAAAAAGAAATAGCAATAGGTGCAGTGCATGAGCTGAAAGCACCACAAACAACTGGTAATGAGCAAGCTGGGAAATGCTGGGTTTCAGTGAAATGTGAACAGGCTCTGGCTGCCTCTGCTGAATGACTTGTATTGTTGGATGGTTCTGGCATTTTAATATTGCTCAATAGAGCATTAAATGGCACACATGAACACAAAGATGCAACAAAAGCTCAGCATGAAACAGGAAATTTTGAATTATAGACACAACATTGACTGTATAATTTATGCATCATTTTTACACACTAAAGAACCTTTTTTAATGCATGAAGCTCAATATAAGAATGGTGCTTGCAGCAACTTCACTAGTAGGTTATGAGTTCATTAGCACATTGAATGGCATTTTAATTGCAATATTTGCTAAAATTGGTGGAGCTGTGTTGTCTGAGTCTGTAGATAATTTCCAGCAGTTGGTGCCCCATTTTTTAGCAGCTGTAGAGAAGGGATGGCCACTCAGAGAGGAGTGAAAGCCCTGCACTGTCAGGGGAACCACGACTAACCAAGCAGAGTGAATGTCATGCTTGTTGTAGAGCAGCGAGGATTTAATGAACAGCAGTAGGAGCTGCTGGTTGGCTACCTCAGGAAGGCCAGTGCTTTGTCACAACTGATCACCCAACAGCCAAGATTAGTCTAAAAACATCCTTCAGACTCCAGTCAGCACTTCCTCAGCAGAACAGTATATTCTCTTCAACCCTGTGGGTTTCAGGTTGTGTAATTCAGGCAATCTAGTACTGAAGGGAGGTTGTGACACATCTTTGCATGCAGATCAGCAGTGAACTGGCACAGAAATTCTGCCCATTGTAACAAAAAGATCACTGCCAGTAGCCCTCATCACTTAGCAGCAGGGATTGCAAGAGATAGGAAGGAAAATCTCTGCCACAAATACTTCAAAATCAGGCCAAAATTATGAACTAAGATAAAGCAATAGGTCTTAGAGGATTCATCTTTCCTGGTGTAGTCTGTGGAAGAGACCAGTGTCACACCCAGGCCTTTTGAGTGACAGAGTGATGATAAACAGATAACATTTCATGCAGCTCTTTCCAGTCTTTCACATTTTAGAGTATTTTCTTGGTAGCCCTGCAAACAGCAGCTGTGCAATGTCCTACCTATGGTTCTGCACTGCCACTGAGGGAGACCCAGGAGAATGAACTTCAGAGCAGGATTTGGTAATGGAGAAAAGCAGATTTGCATTGTTTTCTAGTGTTTCTACCCGAAACCCTGCCTCTGTCCAGCCCTGCTAACCTGTGAAGTCAGTCCCACCACCACTGCTGGGTGTGCTTGTGGGGGAAAAGCTGCACTGACATCAGCATCAGCTGTTCTCAGCTCTCCTCTGCACATCCCAGCAGATTCTGGCAGGGTCAGATTCCCCCTCTCCTGTCTGTCACTGGCAGAGTGGCACAGAGAGGTGCCCAGGGTCACTCTCTGCCCAGCACCCCAGGCTGCCATGGCCACAGCTGCCCCAGAAGGGACAGACCCCTCTTGCCTCCTGCAGAGACCCCAGTGAGAGCCAGAAAATGCCCAGGATGGGTTTCCTCTGGTGAGCCTTCCCCCAGATGCATCTTCCTACAACAACTTCTGTCGCAGACATCTTTCATGAAAAATCCTTTCCTTAGGATTTTTCCTCCTGAGAAGCTGAGAGCCCTCAGGAACACAATGTACACAATGGTCATTTGCTGCTGTGGAATGCAACAGGTGCATCTGTGATTGGTCTCATGGGGTTGTTTGTAATTAATGGCCAACCACAGTCAGCTGGCTTGGACTCTCTGTCTGAGCCACAAACCTTTGTTATTCATTCCTTCTTTTTCCATTCTTAGCCAGCCTTCTGATGAAATCCTTTCTTCTATTCTTTTAGTATAGTTTTAATGTAATATGTATAACAAAATAATAAATCAAGCCTTCTGAAACATGGAGTCAGATCCTCATCTCTTCTCTCATCCTCGGACCCCTGTGAGCACCGTCACAACTTGTGAGGATCTGCAGAACAAACCCCTCTGCAGGCACACGTGGGAGTGGGGATGGGTTGAGCTTTTATCTCCCTGTCAGTGCAGGAGTGCCAGGGTGGTGACGAACCAACAGCCCCTGCAGGAGATTGCATTGAGACCTGCAGAGCCTGTGTCTGACACTCCTGGGGCACTGAGCAGCACCCAGCCAGCGAGCCCTGCTCCTTTCTCTGCAGGACAAACAAGAATTGCAGCCACATTTGTTTGCTGGGCTGCCAGAGCTGCTCCAGCTCCTGCTGATCCTTCCTGGTGCTCCTTTGCAGCAAACAACAGCCCGAGTTCAACAGTGGGATACTAACTCTGCTAAAAACCCAGACTAGAAACCACAGTAATAGCCAACATTTAAATGAACAAGAGAACTATTTTAAAATTGACTCATCCCTTAGAATGTGGGGCATATATTAATTTAAATATTAATTTAATTCATCTGACTGAAACAGAGAAGGACTGTCCAATTTACAAAGTTTTTCAGGTCACATTGGGTCTTCTCTGCTATAATTTTGGAAATAACTGGAGTGGTGTCAGAGGTCACACATCAGATCTCTAATCAGATAAAACTCACAGCATAATGATTTGAGTACTTGATCTAATTAGGTGGAGAATGGGACTGCTGTGGACAGAGAGGATTTCTTGATATAAAGAGATGGAGTTCTTATAGACACTCCATAATTAGTGTTCATGTTTATTTCTCTTTAAAATTAAGGCCACGGTCTGGTTTTCATATCTTAATTTAAAACACTCCAGAATTATGTTGTTATGATTTTATCTTCATTGGAATTAACTCAAAACACTTGGAAAGAAGAATCACCACCTATTTTCTTTCTTTTTTCATGGGTTATGTAAATGAAGCATTTGCTCTTGGAGAAGTATTATGAATAATATATTAAATATCAAAGAGCTCCATTTCTGGAAAGATATTTAAACAGATGAACTACTTGGAGCAAAGACAACAAATCAATCCTAAGCTTTGCATGCAAGCAGGACAATTTATTTATATACATATATATATATATATATTCATGCTTTAAACACCAATCAAAAGTCTCCAGACCTTATGCTGGCAAGACTGCCTACAAAATCTTGAACTGGAAACACAGCATCTGGCCAGAGACATATTTTCCACAGAACAATCACTACATTTATTTTTATGTGAGAAAGAACAAACTGAAGTTAGTAATTCTTCCCTAAAATTAATGGCTTTTTTTTTTCCCAAGACACAGAAGCAAGCAAGGAGGTGAAAATTTTGTTCCAAGTCTTCTCACTTAGAACATCATATTCTTGTGAATAAAATCAAATCAGAATCTTAGCTGTATAATAATATTTTCTCATACCACTAGCATGGGTTTATTAAAACTAAAATGCTGAAAAAACACTCCCATTTGCCATGTTCATTCATTATTTTTGTACTTTATTCTGTTAAGACAACAAGACAAGTGTTTTCCTGCTCCCACCTCCTAGACCAAGGACACAAAATGCCTTGAGATTTTGAGATATTTTACAGCCTTTTAGAGATATTTTACAGACACCAAAACTTTTCTGCCTTCACTAAAAACTTTTGAAAAACATTACCAGCACTAGGAGAGCAAATAACAAATCAACACACTCCATCCCAAATCTGCAAAATAGCTTTGATGAGTTGGAAAGGACCCATCAGGATCATGGAGTCCGACTCCTGGTATAAAATAATAATAGTGTTAATAGAAGTAATATTAATAACGCTAAAAATGCTAATGCTAATAATGCTAATGCTAATAATAATAATAATAAACAGATATGGCACTCAGTGCTCTGGGCTGGGTGACAATGTGGGGATCAGTCACAGGCTGGACTCAATGATCTTGGAGGTCTTTTCCAACTTCAGTGATTTTGTGATAAATATAATAAAATATAATATTTAAACATAATAAATATAATATATAGAATAAATATAATAAATTTTAAATAACAATAAAACAGTATAGCTCGATATATAGATAATATAAAAATACTCTATTATTTATAAATAATATTAAAATACAATAGACCAGCAATATTAACCCTTTCCTTATAGTGACATTATTTTGTAAGTGGCCACCTAAGGAGCTTAAATAGAGGCCCAGAGCAGCTCCCCACTGTGAGGCAGCTGCTGCTCTCCCTGCCAGGCTCCTGCTCTCACAGGAGGAGATCAATGGAGCGCCTGATAATCCCCCTGCAGCTCCCTCCTTCCAATAAACATTCAGGCAAAAGGAAACTTTAGGCAAACAGCATTTATTCCCTCGTCCTCACTGCTCTGCAGCAATCAAAGCATTGAAAGGATTCCTGCCCATAAGCATTTATGATGGCTGGGTAAATTACAGCTCCCCTGCAAGAGGCATCCTCCAAACTTGCTCTCAAATTATCAAGAAATACAGCTTGGCTGTAATACATGAGCCATTTAAAGAAATGCCCTCAGCCACTCAGAATTAAAATATAGGCTTTGCTTTTGGCCTCCAACTGCTGACATCTCCAATCTTCAAAAATAATGCGGGTAGAAGGAACCTGCATTTTTAACTGGATCTGTTGAAGCAATTCTTCCCTAGAGTTCAACAACAATATACTTTTTCTTATTTGCCTTTTAAGAGTGATCTTCACAGCCTTCCAGGTCAATCCAGTAAGACTTAAAGGACTGACAGCTCTTTAAGGCCTTCAACAGAGCAAATTCAGCCTGTCAGATTTAAGGGCACCTGAACCATCTCTTGCAGTATCTCCAAGTGTTTTTAAGACACTTACTACCACATATCACTTCACAGTCTAGATTTTTCAAGCAGCTACTTAAAGGAAAAGTTGTTTTGAGTTGGTTTGGTACTGCAAGCCTGGCTTTAGCAGCAGAAACTAGAATCATGACAACAATAATTTATTCCTTTTTCATAAAGTCAAAATTGCACTGTAAAAGCATGTGCAAAAGCCTAGTTCCAGACAGATGGAAAACACCAGCTGCTTAATTCCTTCTCAAATAGAAAGAGAATGGAATAAGACTAGGACCTCTGCCAGGTTCTGTCCCCAGTTCTACAGCACATTATTTACTCACAGCAATTCAGCCCAACATCATTGATTGGGTCCATCACTGACCCAGAGTAAGGATGCAAAGGAAACATCATTTTAACTTTCTAACATTGCTGGTAACAAGGAAAGGACAGCAAACCATTTGTTCTTGGGGGCAAAGCTCCCTCTTCTTGAAGCTTGGGAAACATCTTCCACAGCTTCTGGGTGAAGCATTCCAACCATGCTGCCATGCAAGGGGGATCCCTCTCATGGTGGCAGCAAGAGGAGAGGGAAGCAGTGACTGCACCCAACATCAGAGCACCTGACACCCAGAGCCTTGAAGATCAAGGGAACAAAAATATAATTAGTAACCTGCAATTTTCCAGGCTGCTTCAGAATATCAGGCAGCTGAAGCAGCAGTGGGGCTGAACAAGTGCACTTTGCTGCTTTTTTTTCTCCAGAACATTGACATCCCTTTTAGATTTCAATATTCCTGCCTTGGTCCAGACAGCTCTGTTGCTGAACTCTGCACATCATGACTCCTAACACATAAATCATTATTCCAGAACACTAAAGGAAATGTAAACCTTGCCACTTGTGTCTGAAAACACTCAGCTCCTTTTGATTAGGAATGCTGCACCCATCTTGGCTGCAGTAATGATTGTAATGTCACTAGTAACAATTAGAATGTCTCTAATCATGATATCATGTGTGAGGAAGCCCTTCAGATCTTTGGTATTCTCATTTTTCGTGCTTAGCTGTACAAGTCAGAGGACCTGAGGTCTGCTAAGAGCCTTTTTAGAAGGTTTAAGGAGACCATATTAATATATATAAGCATTACCTCTGGAATAACTCCACACAAAAATACATCAGTAATTTATGTGCTTTTCTGAGGTACTTAAATTTTCTTTCCCGTCTTTGGAAACAAGCACTGGCAAAGATATGATGGAGTGAGAAGCACCTCTACTAGAACCAGGTGTGTTTCACCAATCTACCTAGAAAGCCTTTCAATATTTAAGTTTCTTTCAGATGGCTTTTTACAAAGTGATAGACTTTTCCAGATATTGGCCCTCATCAGCGTTGAGGCAAAACATCCTGATAAGAAGGGCAGTGTCGAAACCTGGAGATGTCAACACTGTAAAGTATCAAACCCCAGGGCTCCAAGAACAGTAAAATTCCTTCCCACTTAGAAGAAAACAAGTTTTGTGTCTGCTTTGCCTGTCCCCTCCCACCACTCCAACTCCACTAATAACAAAGCAGATAAATTACTTACATGTAAACAGCTGGAGCAAGAACAGCTTCAGGCAACGTGGGCAGTATCCAGCTGGCAGCACTGGCCAGGAGAAGAAAGGGTTATTATTTTCCATGCAGCATTCAATATCTGTCTTGTAAAATATGAATTGTATGTATAACAATTTGTTATATGTACTGAGTACTGGTGCTCTGTACTCTCAGCAGCTTCACTGAGCAGCAGCAATGAAACCACCAACAACTTGCAGTTGTGGTGTCCTCCAAGACATGACTTGAAGTTATGTTACTTTCATAGATGAGAGTAAGAGTCTGATTCCCACTCACTTTGATTTGAGTTTGGGGTCAAACGACTCGGCTTTCAAAGGCTGCTGCCTCCCCTGCTCTAGAAAACAACAATATTAGTCACTAAATAAGGAGAGAATCGGCCTTGATTTGTGGTTTAAATTCTGCTTTTCAGCATGACCTCAACAAGGAGTGGATTTCCTCGTGTTGAAGAGAGAGTCAGGAGCAGGAGGCAGTGGTGTGGAGCAGGGGGAGCATTGCTGCCCTGCTGCTCTGGCTGGGTTTGCCAGGGATGGGGGAGCCCATCCCAGCGGGTCGGGATGCGCTTACGCAAGAGCCAGAGAAATTCCATTCATCCTTCTCTTCCCCCATCGTGCTCCTCTGCCCCACTCAAAGGCACCAGCCTGCCTGCACAAGTTCGGTCCTGCTGTCATTTTACAGCAAGCTGGAAATCTGAAAGGGGTGGTAGGGGAAATCAAACTGGAGAAAGTTTCTCAGCTCTTCAGTGCTACCAGTTCTGCAGGTCATTCCACTGAGGTGGAGGTGACTTCTGTGGTGGGAGCTTTCATCCAGCCACAGGGATCTCTAAAATCTGGAAATAAATTGGATTCACTCACTATAATGACTTGGGAAAGGTTAAAATGCAGACTTCACAGAAATATTCCTGACAGAAAAGGTGTTACATTTCCAGCCTAAAAACCAGGTGTAAAACACACCTATAGGATCAACAGATGGGAAGACCATGAACTAATAAAAATAAATCTGAAAACCAAAACGCTTATTGGTTCAATTTCTATTGGGTTTCAAAGACTTTTCTAAAATACATTTAATTGTAATAATTTTCAGATATTGTTAGAGTAGACAGTACTTGATGGTTTTGTAAATCAAGATTAATGATTTTGTAAAGCCAGAAATTGATGATTTTTTAAAGCAAGATTGAAGGCTGGTTGGTTTGGTTGGGGTTTTTCTGTGGAGTATGTTTGGGTTTTGTCTGTTGGTTGTGGTGTGTTTTGGCAGTGGTGTTTTTCTTTGTTGATTTTTGGTCTTTTTTAAAAATATGCATCAAATCAGGGCTAGTGGTTTTAATACCAGAGGAGAAGCTGTGGGAACCTAACCTTCAATTTTATTTATAGAGTACATTCTGAACATGGCCATCAGCAAACCACCTGAATTGTTGATCTTGGTTTCCCTCTATTTAAAAGAGAAATAATTATAACATTTCTGAATGACACTGCAAGAGTCAGTTAATGAAGCTTAATTTAGCTGATGAATTAATCAAGAACCACTAAATTAAGCATAACTGATAGTAAGTAACGTTTTGATATTTGAAAATGTATTCACTAACATGAAGTATATTTAATTGTTAGTGATAATTTCTCTGGGGCAGTTTGGTAAAAACGATTCATCTGAATGAACTACTACTTGTTCCAAAAATCACCATTTCTGCAATGTAGACCTTCTGGTGTGCTGCCTCTGTGGTTCTCTAAACTGGAACAGACATTCTGTTGTGGTTTAAAATTGCATCTTTAAAATTGAGTGCGACTTGCCTGGAACCTCAAGGTAGCTTTCAGCATTGAAAAAAGCCAGTAATTGTAAAAAAAACCCTTGGCTAGGTTCCTTTACTGCTGGGGGGATGTTGGGAAGAGACTAAACCATGATGGGCTTTGGTTTTGTCATGCTGCCCTTCCTCAGCACGACAGCAATACCTGTCTGTCCCCATCGAGTGTTGTGTTCCACTTTAAACACTGGGCAGGAAAAGGAGCCTGTTTGTGTCCTAGAAAGCTGCTTGGAATATTCCCACCATCAACCACATCCCACCAGAGCTGCAAGAATCTCTGTGGCTTCAGGTTTGCTTATTCTCAAAACTGCCTCTTTTAATCCAGCTCCTCGCTGCTGATCTCCATGGACATACTCATGAAATGTGCTTATTCACATGCTTGGATAAGCCACCCCTAAAACCCATGGCCAGCACCATCACATTGTGTACATTAAAAAAAACCAAACAATAAAAAACCCCTTAAAAATTAGATAAATAAAATACTTGCTTTGAAAGTTACATTGCTTGATCTAGAAGTTTTTCTGAATGAATGAAATAAAGGAAAGAAACGAAACCTCAAATCCCATGACTGTCAGCTCCCATTGGGTTTTTCCCATTAGAAATTAACCATAAGGGTCAATAAACTATAAGAAATTTCTTCATGAATTTTCCCTGGTTTGCTTTCCTTAGGTTTTTCATACTGTAAATCAAGGCTACCTCAATGGTGATAAAGATGATGAAATTTGACATTTTAAATATGTATCAGATACTATGAAAGTACAGGGATAAGAAGAACAAAAAACCACTGAAAGACCTTAAATTTTGTAGCAAAAATGAAAAGGGAAACAGTCCTGTGGTTTAGAATTATTTTGCAAATATGACTTAAGCAATTTAATTTTGTTTAATCTCTTGCCAAAGCATTGCATACCAGCTGAATTTCCACTTTTGCTAGAGGAAATGTCTGGCCTTCCAAAGCAGTTCATTACAGTTCCAGTGCACAGAAAGTAAAGCTGATTGTACTGGTACAAGTATTTAATTTTACATCTCGACCCAGGCTTCTAATTAATCATTTAAACCCTAGGAAATGGTGTCATCCTAAACTTCCTAACAACTGACATAATGCAGCAAAGTATTACCTGATGTAACCTGGATGGAAGCAGTCCAAAGGTCTGCTTTCTCCAGGTCATACCCATGGGTTGTTTTATTTGGTTTTTAGAACTCAATGTGTATCAGCATGTCCGCAGGTAATTATTAGGGGATTAGGAGTTCTTTGAAACAATGTCTATAAAATAATCCATAATTCATGGCCTGGGTTGTGGGGAAGGTTGGGAGAGTGCAGTAGGGACACAATGGCAAACGAGCTCGTGCAACTCCACCTAAAAACCTGACACACAGCCAGGGAAGAGTTTTTGTTAAACTTTATTAAACCCAACTCTGTCAAACCTTGTTAAATACAATTTGCTAGCAGTTACCCTTCCCAGGCACAAGACAGAGCTCCAGAGACAGCTCTGACATGTCAGCTCCCACCCAGCCAGATTTTCACATCTTGGCCTTCCTCGTATTCTTTCCTTACAAGGATCTTTGCTTGAGTTTCTTGGTTGATATTAGAGATATGAAGTGAAAACATCTCAGAAGGTCCTCACTGTTTAATTAGCCCTTTGAAAGGACATTTTCCCCTGCATTATCCGGGAGGCATGAAATTACAGTTTAAAGCTACAATTTATTTGATGGTATTTCACAGAACTGTCGACGCTGGAAGAGACCTTCAGTCACAGAATAGCCTGAGTTGGAAGGGATCCCCAAGGACCATCAAAGTCCAACCCTTGGCCCTGCACAGGACAGCACAGGAGTCACACCCTGTGCCTGAGAGCATTGTCCAAACCTCTCCTGAGCTCTGTCAGGCTTGGTGCTGTGACCACTGCCCAGCCATCCTCTGGGGGAAGAACCTGTGCCTGATACCCAACCTAAACCTCCCCTGACACAACTTCAGTGCTGCTCTGTTGAAACACCTGAGAATTTACACTTGAGATAGCAAAAATACAAGAAAATTTCTTTTCCTTTCCCACAGGAACTAGACACAGAATCACACCTTCCTCAGAATGTAGTAAACCTCAGTTATCTGGAATATATTCCACTGTGTTAAGAAAATCCCCACTTCAGACCTGATTTTGTTTTACTTCCAACTTTACCCAAAACAAACATCACGCCCCAGAAAAAAATGTGATTGTTGGTGGAGCCACAGAGGATCCCCTTGGCAGGTTCACAGAATTCACAGGACCTATAAAAGAACTTTTGTACCATGATGAACTGAGCCATGAACAAAATACACCCAGCTTGTACAGTGCAGAGTCAGTACATATATATATATATATATATATATATATATATATATATGCAATATATATATATATATATATATGCAATCCAAGGTGTGCAGGCCTGTCATTCCTCAGAAATGTTCCCAGGCGGTGTTACTGAATGGAAGTGTCAGAATAGCAGTGCCTTCTGGCAATGCAGGCAGCATTCCCACTGTGCCTCCTGCTGAAATCACAAATCACCAGGCTGAGCACACACAGTGGATTAAACGGGAGCTCCACAGCAGGGTTTCCATACCTGTGTGTGAATGATACCCAGAATCACAGAAGACAGGGATGAAGGAGGCTTAAATCTTCAATTGGGCTGCCCCCACCCTTTCTTTTCAGGTGCAGACAGCTCACACCTGGCTAGAGAAAACCCAACGTGTTCTGGAGCTCTGCAGGGGAAGCTGCACAGCCTGGCAATCACTCCAGCAGCACACTGCTCCCAGCATCAACAGAAACCTCTCCTCATGTTTAACCTCCTCCTGGCTTAGCCACCTGGGGCTAACATCAGCAAACAGCAGCTCAGATGAAAGTGTAAGAGCAAGAAATGGAGGGGAAGATTACTTGACATCTGCTACAAATGAGTAGTTTACTTAAAAATCCCTGCTCGTAATTTTTACAAAAAAATATGTTAAACACTGTTTGCATCACAATCAACCAGAAGCTCTAGCAATTTTTAATGCTTTTTTCTTCAAAACAACCATCTAGCTGGTCCTAAGGGCATTACCTTTTTTCTTAATAATTTTCTTTTTCTCAATGTTATTTTACAACACAGTTTTCCAAGCTGTTCCTGTTCTTCCAATTGCTTGTAGCATAGTGCCCCCTGTAAATTTAATATGCTACCATCCCTATCACCAAGGAAATAATGGAATTGTGCAAGAACCAAAAGGGAAATCCTGCAGAAATGCCATTAAAACAACTTTCTCATTTGGCAAAGGATCACTGACAGCAAACTCTTGACCATGCTTTGCCAGCCAAGCAGGATGTGCATTTCAGAGTCACCTCAGCAAGTCCAGGTGACAAATGAGATGGTGCCTGAGAAGGATGCAAGGCAGAGTAAAAAACCTTCCCTGGTATTGAGAGGAGCTCTGCTCTCCATGTCACCGCTACATTTCCCCAGAGAATGTCAAGCTGGTTTCCAATTATTAGTTTGGATTTCAAATTATTAGTATCTGCTGGGTCATTATTAGTAGTCAGTCTCAGAATTCAAATCTATCTGCCTAAAAAGCCTCAAAAAACCCATTTGCCACACTTCCCCCCCTCCACTGATTTGTCATTCTTCTGTCAGTTCATGCTCCTGCTGACAAACATATGTCCTGATTTGTTTCTTAGTACAAGAAGGTGAGAAAAATGTAGAAAATTACACATAATTAGGTAAAAATATTTTGCCTGTGGGGGGAAATTAATTAAACCTGCACTCATCCACACCTTAAAGAGTGTGACAGTAATTAATTAGACCTACTTTGTAATGAACCATGAGCTGACAAAAAGCACTCCATATGAACCTAAATATTTTTTGCAATAGTAATATTACCCTGCAACGATGGGGGACTTATAGTAATTAATTCCTCAGAACTGCAAATCAAACACTACTCTGGCTTTTGACAGCCAAAACTACCTGCTCTTGGTACAGCAGGAAAATTCAGAGTGGCTGAACCCACATCACCCACAAACCTGCACTGAAACCCCATTTCCAGTAAAGCTTTTGTTACCCCTCTCCTGTGCAGCCAACCCCAGCTCTATAAATGAATATTTGCTGTCAGGTTTGCAGTGTTCTCTGGAATTTTTAACCTCTTGGTGTCCCAGTTCATGGTGCCACGACTGAAAATTGGCATTTCCACCGAGATTTTCCATGAACTGTGTAAATAATCAGTGATAGAGGCATGAAAGCAAGTGAGCTGGGGGAAAGGAGAATTCCTCAGTTTGTTCTTTTACACAAGTAACTTCATACAGCTTTAAAAAAAAAGCCCAAAACTGTAGGAGAAAGACTGGAATAATGTACTTTGTCTTTTGCTTGCAGAGATGTTTCACAAGCAGCAATAAAAAACTTCCAGGAACAAGAAACCTCCCAAAGCATTATTTGAAACTAAACTGAAACATTTTAAAATTAAATAAATGTGCAGGGAGCCACAGGGAGTAGCCAAATATCTGGAGCTGGCAATAAGCATTGTTTAAGAGCTTAAGCTTGGTCATTTAATCATTGAATTACTTTAGGGTTTTTTTTTTTTGAGGCAGAAATTATGTATTTCCTCATAAAATATGCAATTTGGGTTTCACAAAAGGTCAGTCCATCAATGGCCCTGGAATCCTGTTAAATATGGCTTGATGAAATTGCAAAATATTATGTTTCTAGTAACCTGCAGGGTCACTTCTTTCCCCTTTTACAAAGGGCCTGTACTAGACATCATTTAAATCCTACTTAAGACATTAAAACAGGATTTAAGTGGGATTTTAAAGATTAATAAACCTCATGTAGGTCTTTTAAAGCAGGATGAATTTAATCTGCAATTCCCAGCAGCACATCAGGACAAGCTCACTGCAGTTTTTCTGTATTTGCCCTGGGAGTAGAGAATTCAACAAGCAGGGAGGGAAAACATCTGTGATTCCCACAACTGTTAATTCAGGCACACTGTCCAGACAACCAGGGAATCCAGTTATTTCCAGTCTGCTTCAGCACATTCATCAAATAAAGGGAAAAAACAATGGAAAGCACCAGGAAGCCACCCTCCAACCACAGTGCCCTAGCACAACAAGCTGTAACATCAACAAGTATTTTAAAATAAATTATATTAGGGGTTGAATGTATTCCTACATACTGAAAGTGGGTTCGTGTATTCCAAAAAAAATGTGGGAGCACTCGCAATGTGGTGAATTTTCCATTCATTCACCCAAGTCCTGTGCTACTGGTATCTATCAATTATTTTCTGTAAAGTTTACCAGGGACCAAAAAAAAACTCCTGCTGGGTGAGATTTGCACAGAGCCAGCAGCAAGCACATTCAGTTATGGCAGTGTTTGTTTAACTGCACAATGAAACAGGACCATGAAGTGGGGCTCTGTCTCAAGGAAATACTTGTACAAAATGCACCCAGCTTCTTTTTCTCCCTGTTTTGTAGAATGAAGTGCAAAAAGCTGCAACTGGCAGCAATTTCAGCCTCTTGGTGGCTCAGGAAATGTGGAGCCCCACTCTTACATAACGGATTGAGAATAGATTTAACTTGTCTGTGTAAAGCAAAGTAATCTCTAGGTATTCTTGCACTGACTGAGGGTCAGGTTTGGTTTTTCATTTAACTGCCCACCCTGGCTATATAATAAATCTTACATAAACAAACCCAGACAGCAGGATTAAAGGATAAACATAACTAATGCTCAGATCCAGAGACTGGGATGAATGAGAGAAAAAAAGCAAAGCAAACCCCAAAAGATGCACCATGCACAAACACTGACTTTAATTTTCCAACCTGACTAAAGTGTATCTTTTTTCCCTAAACATTAACTTATAGTTAAATACACTTCAGCTGATTTTGGACTTGTTAGGTTATTTTCTGCTATTATCACCTAATAGTTTTTTTTTTTTTTCCTGATATAGCTGTATTGAAGATTATTAACAGTAAATGCCTATGAGAATTCATGATTTTATAGATTTGTGTTCAAGACTGCTGGGAAAAACCATTCTGGTGTTTGCTGAGCATGATGAAAGGGGGAACTTCATTTAAGGCACTTGCAAAACATATTTATGCTATTTTATGCTATTCCAATTTTCTATTATTCCAATAACACCAATAATAGAATACATATTTCCAATTGCATTACAGCAAGCAATTTGTGATAAAAACACTTAATATCTGGAAATACTAAACAGAGGAAATAGTGAGAAAATCTAATCTCAAAAACATACACAGAGGAAGAGTTTCTCATGATGTAAGAAACACATTCTTGGTTCCTTTCAAACCACTGATGTTTGCATTATAATAAAAAAAATTCTCTCTCCTAAAGAACCCATTAAGAGCTCACTCATCTCACTTTCACAACTGAAATAACCTAAACATCACAAAGCCCTTCTGTATTTTTATAAGCCATTCATGAACCTGAATAGAAATTATTTGACTTAAGGTTGTATTTTATGAATAGTTTCTTTTGCAATTAATTGCATTTGGTTGTCACATTAATTATCTCATTACCAGTTTATTTTTGATGGCAGTGCTTCTGTCACTGCAGTCCCAATCTTTCAAGTCCTTAATTTATTTTGTTTTTATATTTATCCTTCTTCTCAAAGAAGTACGAATAACTTCGGGAAAGCATTTGCACCACAAAACTGAGAAGTTTCACAAGAGAAATGAAGCTATTCATTCTCCACTTTGCAAAATCAAAGCTGTGGTAAATTTTCTCAGTTATCAACTTATGGACCCCACACTTTCTCATACAGTGACAAGCACTAGAAAGCATGATCTGAATGTCTATGCAGATATAATTTACTCTCTGAGAAGAGCTAAAATATGTGACCTCCAGGGAAAAAGACAATAGTGAACCAACATAATTTTAAAAAGATATTAAAAAACAGATTAAAATATTTCCATATATGAGAAATAGAAAACCATTTTTGGAAGCATGCCAAAGTCCTAGCATAAAAAAAATCAGAGTTCTTCCAATGAGAACACCACCAGATTCCACACATGGCCTTCCCATACTTCACAAAAGAAAATTTGTGCATTCAAATGAAATTTTTTTATTCCCCAGGTCCCCAGAACAAGTTTTGAAATACCCAGTGACTTTTTACTGACTGGAAGAAAATGTCTTGCCATACATCAGCTCTAGAAAAGCATTTTCTAAATGGAGACAGTGTCCCACAATTCCACATCTTATATCCAGTGGGAAGTCACCAGGTAGCCAGAAATGTGAATTTACAGCCACACCACCTGTCTGTAAGGCCGGGCCATTTTCCTGAATAGAATTTGTTTGAATGTAACTCGTTCTCCTGATGCAAGAGAACAGCTTTGCTGCCAAAAAATTCAGTTGATTCAGATGTGCAAGCCATGTGTTCTTCTGTTGGGGAGCAGCTATCTGAAGGGCAGAGCATGAGTACAGCTGGAAATACAACAAACAAAAAGGATTCAAAATCACCCTCATAAAAATAAATAAAAATTACACGTTGCAGTAGTTGTTGTGATAGTAAAACACCCTTTCACCCTATAAAAACCTGCATTCTGCATCTCTGCTCAAGTGAGAGTGCCCAAGTTTGCTAGCACAGGGCTCAAATGGGACTATTAGATGCAAGACCACTCTTTTCTACTTGCTGTTAACTGCTCTGTACCTCCTCAAAACACCAGTTTTGGAAGCATTTGATAAACAGCAGGTGCTTTTTGTTTAAATTCACTTTGTTGCTATAAATCGAATTACACTACCCCTTTTAACACAGAACTTTAGAAAAGACCTCCAAGATCAGCGAGCCCAACCTTTGGCACCAACAGATAAAAGAATTTTGTCTGTGGGATGTGAGCAATAAGATAATGCAGTAATCCTTTGTCTTGCTGCACTTGTATTTATTTTTTAACAGCAATTGTAGCCAGTGATTTAATCTTTCCATACCTTGTATACGCCACCCTGAAAGAAAACACTTATTTTTCCCTGATGTAAGGATCACCACAGAAATACCTGGCTCAGGTAGCTGGAGCTGTTGGCACTTGTCTCAGGTGGCTGGGTACAATCAGCTTCTGTGTGCCTCCCTCTTCCCCCTGCACTTTTCAGGTAATTTTCACCCTGTCCTTCAGGGCAATGCTGAAACCCAGCGAGGAGAGCAGTGAATATGCTCTTTGAAGAGCTGGGGTTTTCCCTGTGGTTCTTGTTACAAATGGTTGGAGTGATAACCAAGCACAGCCCCTCCAGGGGATTGCCTTGCACGGCTCCTTATTCAGTATATTGCTGAAAAGTGCCAGAGCCCATATTGATTTCAGCTGATGGGAGGGCATGCTCTGGAATTCCTGTGTGCTGTGCAGAGCCTGGGTTATTCACCTGAAACTGGGGCTCCAGGGCATGGCACAGCTGCTGCTCAGCACTCAGGCAGCCACACACTGCACCAGGGACACCTGAGCACATTCTGTGCTTTGTTTGCACTCATCTCAGTGATAATAGGGGGTTTCTTTTAATTCAGCAGGTACTGAGCACACCTTGAACCATTCCTTTAATTCAGCAGGAACTGAGCCCCCATGAACCATTCCTTTAATTCAGCAGGAACTGAGCCCCCATGAACCATTCCTTTAATTCAGCAGGAACTGAGCCCCCATGAACCATTCCTTTAATTCAGCAGGAACTGAGCCCCCATGAACCATTCCTTTAATTCAGCAGGAACTGAGCCCACCTTGAACCATTCCTTTAATTCAGCAGGAACTGAGCCCACCTTGAACCATTCCTCCTTTTTCCACCCTCCTGCAGGATAAACAGGAGCAAAAAGTGAAATTGTGTTGATAAACTCAGAGCAGAGAGTGGTAACCTGGCATTACAGCCCACAGCTCTCTGAAGGTAATGTCCCTGAAATTATACTCCACAATCCAAAAAGACATGTAGAAAAGGCAAAGCTTCTTTGCTACTAAATGCCATGGACTAAACTGTGCTATCAGAATGTTTTAAAAATGAACAAGGGCAACATTCAGACATTTTCTCACTGTTAGTCCATTGTCTGAAGCTAAAGTTAAGTCAACTTGTTAATGCTTTTGAATATATTCAGAAAGCTATTATAGTATTTCAGGTGCCTTTTTCATTTACTCATGAATTTTTATGTCCCCAAAATCAAATCAATACTAAATTCACCAAAAATTCTTTTAGGGATGAAAACTTTTCATATCCAAATTCTCCATGTTATAGGAAGGAAAATAATTGTCAACAACAGAGATGAAAATTCTGAAATCTTTACAGCTTTGTGAGTGGGGCTGGAGGAGCATCATCTTCTGACTCTAAGATTCTGGAAAGCAAAGTGATATTTTGCCTTAGGGCTGATGTGGGTATTTTTGTGTGAGGTGACAAAGTAAAAATCCATATTTTGCACAAAATGAAACTACAACCACCCAGGTGGAAAAGAATCTCACTGAGGGATGAAGCTGAGTAGTTCTTAAAATAAAAAAAAAACCTAAAAAGAGTATGATGTCTCCAACTAATCCTAAAAAAATTGCAGTAATAAGAAAAATTTCTTTACAGCATCTCTGATCAAAATGGGCTGAAAGGCTGGTCCATCCAACAGCCAGTTACAAGTGGAAGCCACTTCCCCATCAGTGGTCACTCACATGTCCCCAGTGTTTTGGAGCACATCTGAAATCTGGCATTTGTATTAATTATAGTAAAAGAGAAAGGGGGAATAAATCATATGCTGCTACTCTCTTCTACAGGCATATAAAGATACTAAAGGTTTGTGGGAGAAGAAGGAATAAATCACTTTAATTAAATTTATTCAGTCTCAAGTGCAAAATTATCTCCGTGCCCAATTTCCCGCCGACAGCTCTCCCCATGTACGAGCACCTGGAACTGAGGACAAGCTAAAACATCTACTTACCCTCTTCTAATTTTCCCTCTGTTTAACAACCTTTCAGACAAGGTCTCCCCACATTTACACAACAGCCACCTGGATCTGCTTTCCTCCCAACAAGTTTCCACTTGTGGAAGTTTTACCAGGGAGCAGCTTCACCCAAGCCCTCGTCAGGGAGCTGGAACTTTCCTCAGAAGGTCTTGGAACTCCATGGAGGTCTTGTCCTGCATCCCTTGTGCAGGCTCTGCTGTGCTCACCAGCAGGCCTGGTATCAATATACCCATAAACATCACCCCAAAAAAGAAATAATCAACATTCTTTGCAGAAAAAAAAGAGCCAGGCTCTCATAACCACATCTGTCAGCACTTGGCTTGTAAACAGCAACCAATTCAAATGAAAAATGAACACTGGCACCTCTCTGAAACCAACAGGCTGTGAGCTTATGAGAAATGCAGAGCAAATTAAGGATGAGATCAAGCCCAATAATACTTGCAAGGAGAAATGAATCACTGAAAAACCCCACAGCAGGAAGAAAAACCAGAGCAACACTTTTTCATGAGGGTGAGTAACTGAGGGAGGTTCTGATAGTGTTACCAACTTCTGCAGCAAGAAATGCTAGGTCATGTTAGGAGAGCCCACTAAAGAAGAAATTGTATCCTGAAGGAGCAAAGGTGTTTGTCTAAAAATATTATCTGTAAGAGGAGGAGGAGTACAATCTCCAAGAAAAACGCTGTGAGATCTACTATTGAAAAATAAGCTGCTTTGGTTTATGTATCCCTGTCACATCCTTCCATGATATTCAGCAAAAATGGCAGCAGCAGAGTTTTGCATAGCACAGAATGTTGGGTTATTGCTGGTTTATTACTGGTTTTTGTTTCTCAGTTCCTCACAGATCTGACTTGTTCTTCTTGCACGTAAAGAGATTTGTTTCCTGAAAAGTCTTCAGAAAGCAGGCTAATTGAAAAGAGCTTGCATAAGTCCAAGGAAAACTACAGGCAATTACAGAAAATTGCAACTGGTCATTCAGCCCATAACAAAACCAGGTATTAAACCAGTCAGCCCAAACCAGTTATTATCCCTCTTATTGAAATATCCTGCAGCAAAGTCTATGAAATAACACCACGTGGGGATATCCCTGGTGGTGCCAGCACTTTATGATGCCATCTATAGAGACCAAGGAGGTGGGATATTGGATTTTCTCACTGCCTACATGCTCTGGAGAGCAAGGCACGAGGCTGCTCACCCCAACTCCTGAAGGAGAGGAAAAGACAAAAAACCCCTGTTCCTACACGGGCTGCATTGCCCTGGGCTGATCCACAAGCTCGTGGAGTTTCCCTCCTTCCTCCCTCTGCTCCTAGAGCTCCCAGCTATTGTATTTACACAGTTCATGGCAGCTGGGAAGGGACCACTGCCTTGGAGGAAGCAGAAAAGCCAGGAACTCGTTTCACAGGAACCTCTGAGCCAGCACACAGCAAAATCTTCTCGGTAGACACAGAGGAATGACAAGAGTTGGGGGAAAAAGAACGGGGCAGAAAGATTTTAGAGGCAAGACATCAAAAATTAAGAAAACAGAGTAAAAAAGCAATATAAATGTAGAAAAAAAGATTCACATTTCAAAGCACAACACAAAAAGAAAAATGCATTGTGTTACAAGGAAGCTCAGCCTAGTCTGTGAAAATACAAGTTGCTGTGCTCACATCATCACAATGATGAGATTGACTGACTCTAAGCCACTGAACACAGTAAACTCCCACTGTTCTAATTTTCTGTTTTAACCAGTTTCCATCACTCTCAGAGAGATTTCTGCTCTCTTCACATCCTGTTTATGAGTAGATGAAATTGTTTGTGCAGTTCAGTGTGTAAATAAACTCCCTTGAAGTGTTGGAGAGCAACTAAAACTGTATTTCCACTTATACATGTGGTGTATTTACTGAGGTTAAATGTGGGTATTTCCAGCCTTTCAGGATTGCAAGACAAGGGACACAGGATTGTGCATATTTATGCTTATATTTATTATCCCTGTTTAAAAACAGTGTCCTAAGAGCCTGACAGGTTTATTAGCTGTTCCTGTGTTCTTAGCACAGCCAAAGTGCTTCATGACAGGCAGAGAGCCGACCTGTTGTTTTGAGGAAGGGATTGAACAGGTTAAAATGGACAGGTTAACATCACTGTCTCTGTACAGACAAAACTAGCCCTTGAAACCAAAGACACTTCTTTTTCCCACAAGGAAAAGTATTTTAAGAAACAAATGCAACCATGGGACACACCACATAAGAGCTATCACCATCCCGACTGGCCAACAAAATAAAGCTCACAACACAGCAACAGACCACAAAGTGGGAGTTTACACAGGACTTGACAAAACATTTATAATCCTCTGCCTGCAAAATAAAACTCAACAAAACAAAATAAAACTCAACAAAACAAAATCGAACTCAACAAAATAAAACTCAAAACACAGAACAGACCACAAAGTGGGAGTTTACACAGGACTTGACAAAACATTTATAATCCTCTGCCTGCCAGCTGCTAAGAAGTTACTTTGAAAACTTCTCCCTTCCCTGTGCCTGAGAAAGAACAAAGCCCCCAAAACACCAAACCAAGGCCAAAATGAAGCCCAGCTCTGTTTAAAGCAGTGCTAACCCTGCTGTTCCCGGCATTGTGTGACCTGCCCAGAGATCAGCAGGCAGCAGCACCCGAGGATGTAACGGGAGCAGAGAGAAGCTGTGCACAAAGCAGGATCAGGGAGAGTGACTAAAACCCATGAGCTGAGCAATTAAAATGTTGACGGAGACCTAAATCCCCCTAGCACCTTTCTCCTTTCCCATATCGCTCTTTCTCAACAGAGAACGTTTCAGCTAATCATCAGGGAGATTTTGTTGTTAAGGCTTCAGCTGTCATGTTAAAAGTTAAGCCTTTTCAACTTACTTCATGATGTCAGTGACATTCCAACAGGAACATGAAATGCCATAAATGTTAAGTTTAATCTCATCACAAAACACACAACGTAATCCTTGTTCCTGCCATTGGTTTACTGCCAAATAAAAAACCTTTGCAAAGAGTACAAGTGAATGAAATAATCTGAAAGATTCTCACTGTAGTTAGTGCTGAAATTCCAGGTATCACCTGTCTAGTTAAGAAAAATGAATTTTCAGACTCAAAACTCAATTTGAAAACTGTGAGGTGCCTACTTTTCTAGCCAGTCAGCTTAAGAACTAGCATTTTATGTAATTGACGTTTCCTTTCTCAAAAAGGCAGAAGGATGCCAATGTTATATACAACAAATATACACTTAATTTTCACATCTCTCTTTCAGGCTTAATTTCCTCCATCCAGATTCTGCTGCAAAGGAAAGAGGAGAAAGGAAAACTGTAGGAAACCTATCCCTGCTGGCTCTAAGTCTGGTTCATTGAGGAGCTCTTAAAGACTTCATACCAAAGCTTCCTGATCTTGTCTCACTTATTCTCAGTAGCTGCTGCTAAAACCCAGATCTGCATTCCTTCAAGTAACTTTTGTCAAAAACACATCACCCAGTAAGCTCAGGCAGCCTAAAGCAGAGTGTTCCCACAGAGGCACTTCAGCATCAGAATGCTCCTCACAAGTATTGAATCTTCCCCAGGGTTTATCCTGAACTGTGTGAAACAACCTCTCTGTGCTCCCAGAGGTGCTGCATTCCCTTGAAGAGCAGGGAATTGTCACCCAAAGGCTGCAGGAGCTTTGTCATTGTCACAGTTTGAGAATAAGTGAGTTTTTTGAGATTTAAGTCATGATGAGAAGCAGAGCTCTGGGAGGTGAGGGAGGCTGAGAACAAACAAACTCCACAATAGAATGTACAGAGTAGAAATCAGTGTTGGTTTCAGGTAGGATCTATACAGGATAAAGGGGAAAACATCAGGTTTTAAATGGAATTGTTAAACAGCAGAAAATTTCTTGGTGGTATCTGATCTTTCTAGGAAGAAGATGCTATTCAGCACCACATTTGCAGAATGACACTTTGGAGCACAACAATCCAAGTAATGCTCTTTGCACAGACCCTTCTTCCTAAGGGCAGGAGTATTCCACAAACGCTGCAGGAGGCTTCAGGGTTTCACCTTTTTGTATTAAAATCTTAGCACAAACTTGCAAAAATGACGATCACCTCTGATTAGAGATACAGAAACTGTGATTCTTCCAAATGATAGAAAATTGCTTTTGCTGTCCAGTGATCTTCCAAGGCCCAAATACATCATTTATTGTACCATTCCCAAGAGGTATCATACTTGGCACACGACCATGCTAGAGTGGAAATTTCCTGACACACGAGATTGTATCAACACAATTTGTCATTGAGCAATAATTCTCTGCATGCAAATATCTGGATAGATTCCAATCAAAACTGTAAAATGCTAAACTACAAACAATTTAATCTTGCAGGCTGATGTGGAATGTTTGACTCCTGGCTGAGGCCTCCTTCCTCGCCATGTGCATTGCAAGCAGTTTGCCTGTTGCTGTGCCACATTCATCATTAATGTTGTAAGGAGAGGGAAAAACCAGAAGTTTTTATAAGATCTGTTTATCTAAAAGGAATAAGACAAAAACAAGCACCACCAACAAAACCCAAACCAAAAACACTACTTCAAGTTTTCATGGCCATAGCCCTAGATATATGGCAAATCCACAGCTGTTGAATTTATCCCTGCATTCTCTCCAGCTGAACATGTGTTTTCAATCTGAGCTTGAAACATTTCCTTTCTCTTTTTTTACAGCTGTAAAACAATTCTTTCTAATCAGAAGATGGTGGTAGACAAGATATTCTATTTTTAAGACACTCTGGGAAAGTGAATTGGCTCAATCATCTGAGAGCACTGCCAGTGGTGCAACCCAAGATGACAGCTCCAGTGTCAAAGTGTAAAATTGCTCACAACAACTTTTAGCTAAGAATCTGGTTTATACCACCATCTCAATTTTTTCCATCTTCTTTTTAGACGCTAAAACATCAATCATGACAGCTTCTTATTTAGAAAATGTTAAAGTTAAAACTTTTACATCTCCCTACATGTGGGAACATCATCAAGAAAAAAAAAATAAAATTAGATGATACAGAATTACAGCATCAATTGCTTATTTACCACTTCATCTTCTCATTAAGGACTTTCATATGTAACTACATAGCTGGCCTCATCCAAAGCCCTGAAAATCTGTAATTCCTTGCATGTGAATTGGGGACTGGCTCACTGGGGTCTCTTTCCACTGCAGCTTTAAAATAAGGATGTTGAATTTGTGGGCACTGTGACAGTGTTCACAGGGGTTCTTGGATTGGGGAAGAGATGAGGATGTTGACCCCATGTTTCAGAAGGCTTGATTTATTATTTTATTATATGTATTACATTAAAACTATGCTAAAAGAATAGAAGAAAGGATTTCATCAGAAGTCTAGCTAAGAATAGAAAAAGAAGGAATGATAACAAAGGTTTGTGGGCTGTGATTGCCCATTAATTAGAAACAACCACATGAGACCAATCACAGATGCACCTGTTGCATTCCACAGCAGCAGATAACCATTGCTTACATTGTGTTCCTGAGGCCTCTCAGCTTCTCAGGAGGAAAAATCCTAAGGAAAGGATTTTCTCTAAAAGATGTCTGTGACAGGCACTGAACTGCATCAGTACCAAAGGGGAGCTGAGGTCCCTGCAGCTCCACCTGGAACTGACTCCTGGATAAATTTAGATTTTCCTGGCAGGATTCAGTGCTGCCCTGGCTGTGCCACAGGATGAGGGAGAGATGCTGGGGAGCAGAGAGGGAAAGAAATCCCAAGGGGTTTCTGGGGATGTGTGGGGAAGAGAGGAGCAGCAGCTGGGCAGGAGAGCAAGGACAGACCTGGCTGCAGATCCAGGTGTGGAAGGGCAGCTGGGGGACAGCAGGAAGGGATTCCTCACACCAAGGAGTCAGAAAGAAGAGCTGGGAGGTTGGTGCAAGGAGTGCTAGACAGGGAGGAAGGAAATCTCTCTTCCCCTGGTTCACTATTTCATGGGTTACTATCATAACTAAAGGAACCAGAGAAAGAACAATTCTGAAATTATGAAGTGCTTCCCCTATTAATTAACTTTCGTATACCACTTAGAGGTGTATATTCTTATGCAGAACTTAAAGATCAGAGTAATTCATAGTAATGGACATTTACAGTAAGGAAGATGAACATTTATTGCAACTGATTTTTAAAAATACATGAAGTGTATGTTTGAATAGTGGGCTGGATTTCTTTTCTCTATCACATCATCTCACACGGAAGCCCAAAGCCTACCCAAGAAGAAAGCAAGAAAAAACTCACAGTCTCTCTCTTCAGCTGAGAACTTCCTGAGATAAAGCCCATTACCTTCCCCCCTAACACATGCATGAGGATTCCCTTTCCTTCCCTCAGAAGCAGCAAGCGTCAGGTGGGCACTCCCCCTGCCAGCCCTTGTGTCCCCTTGTGCCAGGGCTGTGTGACAGATGGCATGTCTGGCACCTCATATGTCCCCAGGCCTGGCAGGCACAGCTCTCTGATGGGGAACAGCATTTTCTGTTTCTCTCCTGGGTTTCCAGGGGCTGGGGAGTCTCTGCAGGGCTGTTTGTTGGCTTTTGTGTTTGGGTTTTTTTTTCCTTTGTTTGCTTTTCTTTTTCAAACCTATCAGTATTTATTCAGTATAAGCTCTAAATTGCTTGCTTTGCTTGCTTCACCCCCCCCTTCTCCTCCCCTTTTTTAGTATGCCTCTAGAGGCAACAAGCCAAAAAAGAATGATCATTAGCTGTGCAACAATGTCATGCCTTAACATGCTTTTCTGTAATTTACAGTTTAACTACCAGTCCTGTAGCCTATTCTTAAATCAGCCTTTCCTCTGCCAAAAAAAAAGTAATTTTTTTCCTTTTTAATTGTAAAATTTCTATTAGTTTTTAATATCTGCTCAGAAATTTTATTGGATTTAGCTTTATCAAAATAAAAAAAGATTATAAAAACAAAGATGCTTATAATGTCGTCCCTTACATAATTATACAGGACAAAATCTATAAAAATACTTTGTTCTTATTTTCAAGTGAACAGTCACAGGGTCAATAAAGAAAAAGACATTGTAACTTCCTTGGCACTTTAGCTTAGATGACAGAAGAGCTCTTCTGAACCCAATGAGAATCTGAGCAGAAACTCCATCTGTTGTTATAGCCAGACTCAGAATTAAATACCCCAGAATTCTGTCCACAATTAATATATAATCACCACTGATTCATACTGCCTGCATTAAAATAAACATGATTTCCCTCTATGGGAGTGTAACACCTTTCATGTGCAGACTTCACTACTTTGTCAGAGGCTGGGCCATTGAAGAGGAGACAATCCCTGCTGGTGTTGTGCCGCTTGGTTTTACCCACCTAGCTCAAATTAATTACCTGGGCTCCTTCACAGGACACCCAGCAGGCTGTCAGACAAAGAGAATGCTAAAAAAATTGCCACTTTTCCTATTAGAACTCTCCCCCTGACAAGGTTTGTATACTAGGATTACTTCAACTGGTTCTTATTAGTCATGAATTTATTGAGTGGCAGGATCTTCAAAACAAAATCCCAGAAAGCTTTACCTTCTGTAGAAAACCCAAACAAAAACCCCCCAAAGAGGTAAAAAAACCCCCCAAAAGTACATTTTATGTCCCTATGTTCTCATGGTGAGCTGTCAGCTCTGTTTGGGCACTGAGAGTCACCCCAGGACAAGGTAATGGCTCTTTTCTCAAAACTGTCCCATGGCAGGAAAATTGTATTTACACACATGATTAAGGAGGAGGAAACAATGTTTCTGACAGTCTCAATACACAGAAAAGCATGGCAAATCCAAATTCTTCACAGGAAAGCAGCAATTTGAACTGTCCTCTCCTCACTGATACATTTCAAACAAACACAAGGAAACATCAGACTCAAACTACCCCAAGGAAGAATAAAACTGCTTGTTACTTGCTTCCCAAAAATCATTTTGCTTGAAGCCTTGAATCCAAGGCTTCTCCAGTGTTTATGGGCATCACATCATGGTTTCAGCAGTGCAGTGATGTCAGTGTCTTTGCAAGTGCTTATTAAGCAGGTTTTATCAATGGGTTAAGGAGCAGCTCAGCTGCCAAATAGAGCAAAATAAATTTTAGATCAAAGCATTTAATCAACAGACATAACAGGTGAGTCAGTACCACTGTCAGCATCTCATTCCATGACACAGAGGGGTATGGATATAAAAACAACAGTGCAGATATTTTATACTTCCTCCCTCTTTTATTTTTATTTTTGACTCGTATAATCAGCTAGTGTCAGAGTTGAGCATGTGCCAGATAAATTAAGCCAGCCAGGGGCTAATACACAATACAGGCCAATATTTCTTTTAAAATATTTGCATTCCTGAACTGGTGTGGCTTCTCTCAGTGCATGGCGGTGCTGACTTTTCTGGAAGCCTCTGGTTTAGGCTTGTGCTGAAGGAATTGCTATTCCACCCAAAGTCAGTCAGTTTGATTATTACAGATGCCAAATTGTTCTCTTTTATTTAAACTAGTGATAGAAGAGCAATTTAGTGTAATTTCCAAAATAAATAACGTGAAAAGTAAGTGCAAATTTTCAGGCTTTAGTGGGTAATAAAGATAAATCACTCGGCGCACACTTGACATAAAAAAATGCTATAGTTGCATAAAATCTTCTATTTAACTCATCTTGCAGATTAGAAAAGAAAATATATTTAAAATGGGAAACAATAACAACTGTGTGAGTTGTTGCCAGAAGCATGAAGGGTTTACTCCTTCTCCTCCAGCAGGGCATTCCCACACAGGAGAGTTCTGATGTTTCTCAGCAACATCAGCCCCCAAACCCAGCAGCTCTCTGGACTGGGCAAGACTCCAAGGCAGTTTTATTCCTGAAAATCCTCAGTTTCATCCCAAACTGGGGGAGCACAAATACTCTTTTCTAGCCCAAATATTCTTTTCTAGCCCAAAACTGATTAACAGCCACCTCCTGAGCAAATCCCCCTGTCTGCTCTCCAGGCCAGCAGGACACCTCTGAAAATCCTGCTCGAGGGTGTTCTGGAGCACGTTATGGCTTGGACCCAATGGGGAGTCAAGATTCAGGCAAGAGTAGGAAAACTCCTGCTAGCTTCACCCTTGTGAGGTGTTCATACAAGAAAATATGAGTCCAAGTCCACCACAGCAACATGTTACTCTGCAGGAAGGGAAATGAAAGAAGAAAAAGCAATTCTAGCTTGTGGTAGGCAGTAAGATTTCTTTTTCCCCCAGGACCTTGGTCACCTCAAGCTCTTAGCTGTGTGGCTGAGGAGTTTTCTGAGCTACCTCTGTCCTTTTGTGCAAGGTGAGCTCAGGTGTTTGAGCTCAGGTGTTGTTTGAACTCAGGAGTTTGAGCTCAGGAGTTTGAGCTCAGGTGTTGTTTAAGCTCAGGTGTTGTTTGAGCTCAGGTGTTGTTTGAGCTCAGGAGTTTGAGCTCAGGTGTTTGAGCTCAGGAGTTTGAGCTCAGGTGTTGTTTGAGCTCAGGTGTTGTTTGAGCTCAGGAGTTTGAGCTCAGGAGTTTGAGCTCAGGAGTTTGAGCTCAGGTGTTGTTGGAGCTCAGGTGTTGTTTGAGCTCAGGAGTTTGAGCTCAGGAGTTTGAGCTCAGGAGTTTGAGCTCAGGTGTTGTTGGAGCTCAGGTGTTTGAGCTCAGGTGTTGTTTGAGCTCAGGTGTTGTTGGAGCTCAGGAGTTTGAGCTCAGGTGTTGTTGGAGATCAGGAGTTTGAGCTCAGGTGTTTTCTCCCAACCACCTCTCCTCAATTTTCTCTTGTCACGACGGTCTCTTGGCCTTACAGACAAGTACGCAAAAATTCATATTTTTATTAACAGAGAAGGAGGCAATATTTCATCGAGGTGCACAAGACTTTCACAAGAGGATACACCCAGGTGGGAAAAGACACCAGAATTTCGTGTGGAGGGCAAAAATTGAGCTGCTTTTGTTCTGCAGGGGGAAGCTGTCAGAGGGTTCAGTTCCCGCTGCTTAGGAGCTTCACTTTGGGCTTTGGAAGGGTTGAGGGAAGATGTGAAATGGATGAAGAAGGCAGAGGGCATTTCATTGTTCTAAGACAAAAAATCGTGGTAGGAAAAGCAAAGAGTGGCAAAAATTCAGAACAGAATGTTCCCATCAAAATGCAAAGCCACAACAGGAGGGCTGGAGGAAGTTTCCTACTCAAATGTGAAAATCTCACTATAATTTTTGGGTTTGGATCAGTCAAATAAAAAAAATAATCTCTCCCATATATCTGGTCATTTACTGTGGCTGACATTATATTGTGCATTATTATCTCAATTAACTTTTTTGGTTTTAATAATCTTATTGCAGTTTTACTCCCTGAAAAAAAATTAATCTTCAGAAATTTACAGCAAATTTACCAATACACTTGCAGGTAAATTTCCAATATTTACTCTACAGTGAACAACATATTCTGCTAATTATAAATTTCCCCAACCCCCAAGAGTTCCTTTCAAAACAAATTAACCTATTTTCTGACCTAAAATAGAGTGAAATTGTAAAAGAATACCAAAAGAGTCAAAATTCTTCAAGCTGTTGGTCTACCTAAGAAATCTTGGTTACCAAAGGTAGAAGAACTCAAACTTCTGGAGCTGGCAATAAATATAGAAAGTCAAGTAATTTACATTTCTTATGGTCTATACTAACCTAAGATGATCTATGATATTTTTCACTCCATATTCACTCAGGCTACTGATCTACTACAGAAGACTGAGATGTAAAAGTCCAGCCTGCAAATTCAAAAAATCAGATTTCACATCCATAACTTAACCCCCACTCTTACAAAACAGCTTTTTACTCCACTCATGAACACTTCACTGGTCCCTCCTCGGGCCCAGAGGATGTTTTAAACTCCAAATTTATCCTCTCCTGACCTGGATTAATTGCTGTGGGAGCTTGCAAGTCTTCCTGAACATCCTTGTATTGTATTTGCTGGGAATGTCTCAACGAAGGCAGGAATGATGGATCTGACTCCGTGTTCTCAGAAGGCTAATTTATTACTTTATGATACTATATTAAATTAAAGAATACTACACTAAATTCCATTCTAATCACAGAGAAGGCAGTAAGAACAAATCACTTTTCCCCACCAAAGCAGTAAGTGTTCAGAAAACCAGATATCCTTGCTGTAATCTGAATTTTCTGGAGGCACTGCGGGCATCCCTCTGCTCTCAAGCAATCCTTTTATGCCAGGTGCCAAGCACAAGAGAACACGTGCAGCTCTCCAGCTGCTTGGGGTGAGGACACACAAGAGCTCTTGTCACCCCTTTCCCATCTTCACTCTTTTCTACAACAGCCAGAGCCACACAAAAGTACTGAGGGCATCTAATTCTCCAGTGAGAATCTTTAATTCTTAGAAGACTTCCAGCTTCCAAGTACAAAAGTAAAATCTTGTACAAGAAAAATTGCAATTAGCCCTATATGAATAATTATACTAGAAAGGAACATTTTAAGCCAAAACCAAGTAAAATTGCAACTAGCCCTATATGAATAATTATATTAGAAAGGAGCATTTTAAGCTGAAACCATGTTGCTGCATATAATTTTATAAAACATTAAATTTTAAAAACATCAAAATTTTAATTTTAAAAACATTAAAACATACCATGTCCATTAAAAACATCCCAGCCAGCACTCAGAATAGCTGAAAGTCTTCTGGGTGATGTAAATATAACTTTAAAAAGAAAATAAAAATAGAGCACATGTTAAAAATAAAAATCAATAATATTACCATAGAAATAAGCAATTTGCAAATGCCAACATTTTATTCTGTTGGATTTTCAGAGCATGTATGGCAAAGTGTTACTTCAAAACCAGTGTCTTTGTAAGGTTTGCTTGCCTGGATGGTTCAGTGCCTACAGCTCCTGTGTGGTGCAACTGCTGCTTTAAATAAAAAAAAAATGCAAGATCTCAGATGGCCTTTTTGATCTTGCAAATGTCAGACTTCAGGGCAGTTTGTTTTATGGCCCTACAACTATGATTTATTTGAGGTTTTGATATCACTTATCAGCTGAGCAGAGGAGAGCTGGTGGCAATCATGTTCTCAGCAGTGCTATCTCCACTCCAACTGCTGCCTCCGTTGTTTGCAAAACCACAATTCTCCCCAAATTTGTAACATCCTCTGCCAGCTTCCTCGGCTGGGTAACTACAAACACGACTGGCTCCAAGTGCTAAAAATTCCTGCTCCCGTTGAAGCCATGGGGCGTTCTGCATCTGCGTGCTCCTAACCCAGCCAAGAAACAGGCAGGAATTATAAAATTGTAACACTTTAAAATGAAATTTTAGGCCAACAGCTTTGTTCTAAAAGGGAGCAAAAAATTTTTCTGTTTTTTTTTTTTTTTAACAAAATACGCGTTGCTTTTTAGCCTGAAAGGTGAATTTCGTGTATTCCCACTTCAGAATAATTAAATTTTCTATTCTGACTTAGCCCTTGAGTGAATATTAGTCCATAAATCAGAGGACTCTGTCCAAAAAGAAGCACAACAGAGAAGAGTGTCCAGTGTTCCTGGCAGTGCTGACCCTGAGGACACTCACTGCAGTTACCAATTTGGCTGCTGCCCTTTCTCACTCACAAAAACAAAAAAAAAAAAAATTCTTCCTTTCACATTTAAAAGGACTAAAAACCTAACTCTGAGCATTGTTGTTACTTGACCTCTGACAAAATTTCCCCAATGAGCTCACAAGGAAACAGACTTTCCCCACAGCTCACTGTGCCAAACAGCATAAGGAAGCTTTGATTGTTTTTTTTTTTTCCTGCGCAAAAGAAAAGAGTTACATTTCCAGAAGCACTGATGGCACACACAGGATCACCACTGGAGATGCCAAAAGTCAAATAAATCTCTGCAATGTGATGATTGAGACAGGCATTGGGCTGTCCTGGCTGACACACGTTGCTCCCTGCTGGCAGCAGCCAAGGGCTGGGTTCAAGCCCTGTGATCTGGAATTTGTTCTTTCTTTCACAGATGATGGGCTCGATTCCTTTACTCTCGTTCACACTGAGCACTACTCTTATTCTTCCAGGGATTATTTGTAAACCAAGAAGGACAAAGGAATCAGAGTCACTAGATGGCACAGACACAAAAGGCATTTCAAAATGTGAGTTTTCTACGAGTAGTTAAACACAAGGATTTTTGGCCCCAAAGACAGTCCAGACAATAGCTTTGGTAATTATTAATTGCATCTTTCATGTGGAAGTGAACTCTGAAAACTAAACAGCAATTTAAATGTAAAAATTAAGTATTCCACTCTAGATAAGATCTTACTAGAGGGGGACTGGTTGACTTCTTGCTCTAATCTTTCTTCTGTTTAACCAAGCCAGCCAAACTCTCTTAAGTGTTCAACACTGCTGCTTTTTATAAAAAATAAACCAGTCTTGTTATCAGCATAGCAATGCTCCCAAGACAAATTGCACCACTAATCATCCCATGCCAGGAAAACTTCCTGCCGCAGAGGTTCAATTAATCAGAGCAGGAGCTCTGCCCAGCCTGTGAGATGAAGTATTTTATGTGTGGTTACCCTGTGCACAGCAGCTTGGGGCTGTTCAGCACCAAACCCAGGAGAATCAGCTCTGTCCCAGGTATTTGGCCCTGTTGGAATCTCCTCCCTCCACGGGGCATTCACCACAAACCCCTTTGCAGAAAGGAGCAGGAACGAGGGGTTTAAAACACTGATTTGAAATGGGTCTCATACACATGGCAGGATCAGGGCAATAAATGAGAAGTATCTTACTCTCCTTTATATCTTTATATCTACTACTTCCTTTCACAATAAATATTTTCTAACAATATAAACGATGGAGTTATATGTGTTTTGGGGTGCGTGTTTTTGTTTTATTTCCTAGTAACTTTGGTTTCGAATAATATTCAGCATACACCTTCTGAAAATCCACAGATTTCTGAAGAATGCCCCGGGACACCAGGGTGATTTCATTTTGCTCACTGAGCAATCTCAAACTGCATAAAAAACGTGCAGTTTCCCCAAAGCAGATCTGCTCTCCAGCCCTCAGAAAGAAGCAAGCACTCTCCAATTCCAGCCAAGAAACGAATCACAAGGAATGCAGAAAGCCCAAAACAAACACAAATTCTGAGCACACACACTGACTGCTCAACATACCTTGCAAGCACCCTAACAATCCTCATTTTCTGGCGCTGGCAGAATCCCCAGCGCTGCTGCTGCCTCTCTGGGACTGTTGTAACTTGCTCTGTAATTCTGTGCCAAGAGCAGCACCGTGGTAATGACATTGAATGGGTAATTAGTAACTATTAGAGCAGTATACAAACTAGGGCGTCGCCGAGGTGTGAGCATCTGCCTGAGCCTCCTGGAGGGATTTGGCTCCCTAACAAAGCACCAGAGATGGTGGTGCCTCTGTAAAAGTTTCTGTAAATCACTCGCACGGGCTATCAAAGGGTGAAAAAAACCGGAATTTCATGTTAAATCCTATCGCAACAAAAATGAGAAAAATTTTATAGCCTTACTGCCCCTTAAAAAAACCCCACTGACAAAGCCACACACAGCAAAATGTGACGCCACTGTGGATGGAGTTTCAAGGAAAATGGGCTTAGCAGCCTCTTTTGGTTTTTTAATGGATTTGAGGTGTTCTGTAGGCTTTTCCAGGAGGAGTGGATAAAGTGGTATTTGTGTGTCCCCACAGACACTCAAAGCTTTGCTGCCCTGAGCAGCAGAGCCAGCCCAACCCCAGAGCCATCAGCTGCTTTTTGTTTCACTCCTTCCTGCCAGCAGCTGCTGCAAAAGCAGAATTCCACCTTCTTCCTCCTCCTCCACAGTAGTGGAATTTGCTTTGCTTCTCCCCAGCTCAAAGCAGGATGAGGGAGAGGTGACAAACTTTTGTGAGCACAACTCAACATTTATGTGATATTAGAAGTGATAATTATCATGTTAGTAGAGGACTGGTAACCCATGAATCCACCTCTGGTACCAAACACTCCCAGAAAGGAAATTTCCAGAGCTTGGTCATACTGGAGAATCTTTCTGTGAAACTTGAAGTAAGTTTGGAGACACAGGATTTCTCGAGGAGTAATAACAAAGCAAAATACATTCATTGTTTCAATCAGATGGAGACAAACCCAGACAGGCCTCGGAGCCTGAACCTTTCCCCTGGATGCCAATTATGGATCCCAGAGCCTGCCCTTGATCCCCAGGCACGTCCCTGCCCATCAGGGTAAGATCAGCAAACCAGCGAGGCAGGCCTTCCCAGGACTCTGGATCCAAAGGATGCAAAATAAATCGAGCAGAGAGCTTTATCTGTTTGGGGTTCGAGGGAGGGAGCCCTGCAGGAGCCAGGAGGGCACAGAGCCAGGCAGGGAGGGCACAGGTTACCCAGCGAGGCTGTGGCCCCAGCACACAGATGTCCCCAGGCTGCTGCAAAGAGAAACATCAAAAATGCCAATGCTCAGTTATCACACACATGGAAAGATGAGGAGGGTACAACAATCTGGGCAGGTAAAGCACTCAGAAATTTATTCTGCGGTGACTCATGGACAAACACTCGAGAATTCTCCAAAACAAAGTCAGGGCTTGTTACCCCACACAAACTTTTTAGCACTACCATTTCCTGCACAGCAGATTTTGGAGTTTGTTTTGAACTCTTTATGGCCCAGAAGTTATTCTAAAATGTACCTGAACAATCACAGCTCTACTACAGATCAACTACTGGTTTCTCACCAGCTGTTTAACTTTGTGGCCCATTCCTTGTTTAATATAGTGCAGGCAATTATTCCAAAGAGTATCTATCCATGCATTAACACTTCACACAGGAGCAGGTCTGTGCTTGCACCTGAGCAGCTCTGGGGAGGCCATTTCCGTGGAGCAAAGGGAAATCTCCTACACAGTTACTCAGGGCTGGCTCTGGAACACCTCAGCACTCCCAGAGATCCCAAAAACCTCCAGCTCTTCTTTAGGGCAGGCACATAAAGATACCAAAAGTATCTTTAACAAGCAACTTGTTATATTAACAAGTATCTTTAACTAGCAACTCACACCCAGGAAAAGGAAAATCCTACTGCTTTAATTATTTCTAGTTCTCTTCTTGATGGACTAACTACAGCAAAGGGCAAGAGCACAAATATATATAATATATATATATAATATATAATATATAATATATAATATATAATATATAATATATAATATATAATATGTAATATATAATATATAATATATAATATATAATATACATTATATATTATATATGTTCTATATAATATATAATATATATATTATATTATATATATTATATATAAAATCTATAACACATAATATGATATAATATAATATAATATAATATAATATAATATAATATAATATAATATAAATTATATTATATAATATTATATATATTGTATATATCATATATTATATATTATATATTATATATATTATGTGTATTATATATTATATATAATAATATAATATATATATACATCGATATATATTCAGAATATATATATATGTATGTATATATGTATATGTATATGTATATGTATGTATGTATATATATATATTCTGACCACAAAAGCAGGCAGAGGATCACAGTCAGCTTTGCTGATAATGATGATTGGAGCTAAGCACAAGCAGGAATATCATCAAGAACCCTTTTCCCTTATAAATGAGGCTCACTTTAGTTTCAAGTTTCGAAGATGCAATTGAATTTTCCTACAAGGGCAATAATTATTTACATTAATAAGTTCATAGGCAGCTTTTCATCACAGCATATTTTACACAGACATACAGCTTTTTCTTTTTTTTTTTCCCCACCAGAAAATGACAAAACAGTTCAAAATTATTCTGATTACACAATGTAAAGAGTCAGTAGGCCAGACAGCTCAAGCCAATTTCCCAGGGCTGCACAGAACCCCAGCAGCCAGGATCAGACCATGAGTCCCATTTCTGCTTCCTGCCCTCTCTGCAAGTTTTGCTGCCTACAATATTAATAAGAAATGCCAGTTACAAAACACATTATCCTCTTTGGCAGATGGCAGATGCAGAGGGACCCTTTCCTTAGCAGCTGTGATGCAAACAGTGGGTCTATTTGAAACACCTTCAATGCTCCTTCACACAGGCATTATCCTGCTTCAACAGTTCATAAATGTTTCGGAAACCAGACGTGCTTCCTGAGCACACTGGCAGGTATAAAATGCAGTGTGTCAATAGTCTGTTGCTGTGTCGGTCTTGGGGGCATTTTCCAAAGCCAGGGTAGCTGGGATCCCATATGGCATAGCCCTTGTAAGGCACAAAAGCTGCTGCCAAAACACCCTGATCTAATGTACCACCAGCAGGTAGGCTCCAGCACCTATTACAAACCTGTCAGAAAAAGAAACTGTGATCCTGTTTTTCCCTAACTGCTTTGAGACCCTGGACTGATTCTCTCTGCCAGAAAAAGCTGAGTTTCCTCATCCATTAATGCTGCAATGCCAGTTTTGATGCTGTTTCCCATGCTGCAGAGCCCTGACACGTGGAAAACAAATGGTTTAGTACACACAGAGGATAACATGCTTGGACAGTGACAAGTAACATCATGAAGGGGCTGGCTCTCCTCCTGTTCATGTGGCACTGAGCAAAGCCCAGCAGATTTTCCCTCTCCTTACAACAGCAAATTGTGTCCTTGCTGGCTGCTGCCCACACCTTAAGGAGTGGGATTAGCAGGAGTGAGGGGATTCAGGAGATCTAGGGTCCCTGATGGCTCTGAGTGATGCTGTGTGCACAAAAACCCTTCCAGGCCCTTGCTCTGCCTTTACCCTGCCCTCTCCTGGGAGTTCCTTCCCACCCCTACTTGCTTTCTGTCAGGTGGATTTTAAAATGGAAAAATGGTCATTCCTAATTAAACTAGCGAGGCTAAAATGGGAATGCAGTCAGAGCAGAGCTGCTGTGGAATTAGAGAATTCCTGCCGCAAACTTCTGCTCTCTGTGCATTGAGCCTCATGCACTGCCCTGGCTGCTGTCTCCTGGATCATTAACAGAGCTGTTAATTATGCCCCAGGTCTGCAAGCAGCACGAAGCAGTTTTTGTGACTGGTCCCTACATCCTGCCTGAAGTCTCTTTACCACTGAAGGCTGCCCAGCCTTGACTCCAAGTAACCAGAACAAGTTTGCAGAGCTGGTGGATAAAGAGCTTTTATGTGAAATTTGTAATCTGGAAGCAACACTCTGCATTGACAGAGGGCTTTAAAAAAAAAAAAAAAAAGGTCACAGAAAGGTCACTTTTCTAAAATGGAATCACACATATTCAAAGTGGAAAGGAATGGCTCAGTGGGAACTTCTCCAGGAACAAGACCATGGGTCACACAAGTACTGAAAAAAGGTTATGCATACAAGTAAGCCACAACATACCAGCTGTCTGCTGTTCCCACTGCATGGGCAACATAAAAATAATTACACCCAAGGGCACAAATTGACAGGGTTCCTTTTGCAGGTGTTCATGGAACTACTTTATTTGCTACTTCCTCTGGAGTATTTCAAACACAATGTAAACTTACGACCAGAATTATAAATTTTGCCTGAAGATTTCGAAGGGCACACAGCAGTTTTACTGATTGCACATGCTTTTCCAGAATGTCAAGAATGGACAGCAACACCTATCCCGTAACCCATTCATATCTCCTTGAAGAGATAATTGATTCATGTCTTGGCAAACATTTACAGAGTGTAAACTACGTGCCAGTTGGAAGCTATTAAACACCAGAGCAGATGTGTCCTTCTCAAAGGTGTGGGACTGCAAATGAGGTCTCTCTTGCCTTCCTGAGTCCAACACAGAGCTGAGAAGTGTTTTTGGAGTAAAACACAACACACTGCTGCCCCTGTGCACAACAGCAGACGACTTATTGTCACCAAATACCATGTTTCATATTGGCTTCAAATTTCTCAGCTTTCAACTCAAAAATGTAAGGTGAAGCATAAATCAGTGTGGTCAGTGAAATAAGGAAAGAAGGGAGGCAGTTGGACATGGCATATTGACCAGAAATGATTTATTTGGGGAAGAAATGAGGGAGATTTGGGCAATGGATGAGGAGCCAGCAGCAGGAATATGTTCCTGATAATGGGAAGAGAGATGGATACAGAGACAGATGAAACATTGCTAATTATTGCAGGTTCCAGCATTGAATCATAAAAGACACCCACAATTTAGTACTTAAGGGTAGGACAACAGCACCAATTGCAGGCATATTTCACAAACAATTTCAAATTAATACAAATTGAGGCATTTCCTCCAAGCAATGTGTGCATTCATAAACAGGCACGTGTCTACACAGTTTCTGTGCTTCTCTACAGCTACAAACAACAGCACTGTTCAGAAATTCACCTTTCTGGCATGCAAAAAGTTTGTGTTCCAACATGTAGAATTCCAACTTTCAGAAAACAAATTTATGATTAATCTGAGAATACATGCACAAGATATACATCTACATTAAATCAACTATGCTTCTAATGGAAAGATTTAGCTTAAAAATGTAATTAAAATGCTGCTTCACAAGGGATTTCCCCCAAATTAGTCAATAGGAATGAAAAACATCCAAAGTAGTAGTTCCTGCTCACTTACACTTCTGATATCATTACACAGAAGGGGAATGGCTACTGACTACATCAAACTTCATTTTTTCCCCATAACTTGTGCCAGAACATACCTTGGACTTAATGCTTTTCTTTCCTATGTCTGTGTGCATTTCTCATGGGCTTTTACCTAAATTACCAAATTATCCAGGCTCATTTACTATTTGCGTATTTGTCATTTTGTTTACAACAATGCAGAAGACCAGGATGTCTCTTCTTGTATGATTAGAAGAGGATCAAATAATATTCTTATTTCTCTTCTTGGCAGAAATAACGTGAACAGATATGGAATGGTAAACAGTGGATTAATCTCTAATTCCAGAAAAAGTGCTAGAGCAAAATTACACATGCAATTGACAAAAAGAACATTAAATAACAGTAAAAAAGGAAAATAAGTTTAAAAATTTTCTTTCTGTTAAAGATTACAATTGTTAAAAGGTATTTTAGGGATTTAATCAAAAACCTTCCTAATGGGACAAATGAAAAAACTAAGAATAAAAAATAAATTCCTATCCAGAATTATGAGGCAAAGAAAAAACATGCCTGAGAGAATATCAATAAACAGAGAAGAGGTAAAGTTCATTAAAAGTTTGATGCTTTTGAATATATACACTCTATCCTGATTTACATTGTGAGAAATTACTATATTTTATTCATTTAAAATATATTTCAAAAGATCGATGGAGAGATACCAACAATTTTCCTTAACTTCTCTACAGTGCAGTAATTAGTTAAAAATGCAGAAATTTAGTTAGAAAAAGTAGTCACAATTAAAATTTTGATGGCAGCTTTTCTTAAATGTTTGCCCTATTTTACCAAGAATCATTTCTGTGTTTAAAGTATTTATTTTCAGTTTTAAAATTAGATCCAGCCCCTCCTACTACAAACTTGTTATAAAAGTTCCAGTTGAAATAAACAATTTTTAAATGAAATTAGCTGTAATATGGCAGGAATATGAAGAAAGGACTCTTTCATTATCTGTAAATTCTTCACATTGCAAAAAAAAGTTTCAAGGAAGGTATTAATGTACTTTATCCTAAATAAGGTACAATTCAATGCACATTCAATTTACGTGTTGTAATATGCTCACATGTTTGGCAGATATAGCATAAGATTTCCTAAATTCATGTAACATTTCCAGCTCCTGATAGCCAGGATAATTTCATTACTCTTTTGGTTCAAGCTGTTGTGTGTCACAAAATGCTGCTGGTCATCCCTGGTCTAATTCAGCCCTCAGGTGCTCAGAAAGGCAGGAGAGCAAAGAGCATCATTAGGAAATATTTTAATATTGCAAATACATCACACTTGTTTGCAAGACACTTGGAATTACCTTGGAGCCCAATAAAGGGACTAAAAGGGGTTAATAGACTAAAAGACACCAAATCTTTGGAGCTTTACACTTCCTTAAACTTCTCAGCTGACAAATGTTGACAGAAATTAAGACATCTATACCCTTATCTTCTATTCCCCTTTCCAAAACAATTATATTTTCTTTATAGAAAATAGAAAAGTGTTATGAACATGTATAAAAGCATTCTAAAACACTTTTCTCTCCTAATGGACAAACTTTTCTGCTGGCTTCTGTTTGACTCTTATTTTGTCCAATACCTGCTCTTAATATCCACTGCATAAAGTGCATTTGTATCATTACATGGCTTGAGCAGCGTAGCTGTACAAATATTCAAAGAATAGATTGAAAAACTTACTGAGCTTTATAACAGGGCTTTTCTTGAAAAAAAAAAATAAAGCAGATTATACAGAAAGCCTCTCCCCAGGAAGCCCAGAAGAGGCCCTGTGGTGTTTCCACACCCAGTCAATTAAAGGATTACCACTATTAAAAAACCAAGTCTTTCCTTGGGTCTATAGGTTTAAGCGCATTATCTGAAATTGGTAGGGATCATCTTTGCTTGTAAAATGCCAGTTGCTTTACTGAGGACAAATTTTGAGTTAGGCATCTTGGAGAGCAGCACAAAAAGCTTCAGTGGCTTCCATAATAAACCAAACCAGACCTCATGCCAGCTTCCACAGGAGCAGAAATATAATTCCTGTATTTTGGGTTGTCTTTTGATAGGATCATTTATCAGCAAAAAACCTCTTCCATTTTCTCTTCAATGACTAAGGACTCGTGTCCAAACTGGAAAATAGATCTCATTTGTTGTGCCTGAGGCAATTTTTCCATAGAAAAAGAAGCATTTATTTGACTATCAAAACTATGTGGGCAGAGCACAAAATATGAGGGGGTTTTTTGCTGGTTTGATTTTCCATAAGTCCAACACTGACACTAATTAAAAACCAGCAAGGTGTCCACTGTTCTGTATTACAGACTGGTGCAAGTGCTCTGGTAGCTAGAGGTCAGCAAATCAAGCAGGTTTGGTCAGAACAGAACAAATATTGTGTGCATTGCCCAGTGTGGCTCAGGGCTGCGTGGCTGTGACCATCACGAGGACTGGAAAAGCAGAAAATAGGGGAACACATGAGGAGGGATTTTTATATAGAAAACATGTAAAAGATCAACACCAGATACAGGCACGGGCACACTTGAGGCCCTCAGTGACATTAACCCAATCCACAGCAACTTTTGGGCTCAGTTTGAGCACTGTGGCTCACAAACTGGCGAGCCACAAACCAAAATTGCTCTGAGAGATGGTGCAATTTCTGTCTGCAGCCACCTCTGCATTAAGCACTGTTTTAGGGCTCTCACAACCCTAATTTACTTAAGGACTATTGCAAAAGCTGACAAATATGGTTGGCATTTGGCCTCTAACTGTCCATCATTCATTATTTCCTCCCAAAGGTCAGAACTGAGGCTTTATACCCAAAAACAGCTGCAAGCAAAACATTTTTGGGGGTGGGAAGTTTCAGAGACAGGTTTTACAAGCTTTACCTGAATGAATTGGTCCTGCACTTCTCCAGCTGGAGCAGAGACACTCAGATACGGGTTGTCCTAAAGATACTCCCATGATATCAGGAAGGTAACAGGAAAGCAAGGAAAACATACTAAAACAAAGAGATAGATACACTTTGGGCAAAGAAATCAAGGGTCAGGGATTATTCATGAACATACCTCTCTCTCTGCTCAATGTGGTTCAGTAACTGACAGGCTCAAAAGTATCTGTGATCTGAATGTGCCAAAGAAAAGAAAAAAGAGAAGAGAAGAGAAGAGAAGAGAAGAGAAGAGAAGAGAAGAGAAGAGAAGAGAAGAGAAGAGAAGAGAAGAGAAGAGAAGAGAAGAGAAGAGAAGAGAAGAGAAGAGAAGAGAAGAGAAGAGAAGAGAAGAGAAGAGAAGAGAAAATAAAAGAAAAAAGAAAAGAAAAAAGAAAAGAAAAAAGAAAAGAAAAGAAAAGAAAAGAAAAGAAAAGAAAAGAAAAGAAAAGAAAAGAAAAGAAAAGAAAAGAAAAGAAAAGAAAAGAAAAGAAAAGAAAAGAAAAGAAAAGAAAAGAAAAGAAAAGAAAAGAAAAGAAAAGAAAAGAAAAGAAAAGAAGAGAAAAGAAAAAAGAAAAAAGAAAAGGAGCAGATGGATGAAACAAAGTGTTTAAGCAGCTTACTTTACAGTAATACTAAATTTTTTCACTTGATGAGCAAGTACTGGATTAGTTATGAGTCTTGCCATGGCAGGTGGAACCTACAGCATTGAAAATATATTTAACTATACCTGAAAAGCTCAGATAAAATAAAAAAGTCAATTACAAAGGCTGGGACATATTTAGAGCCAATTTTAACTACAGGATTTTTTAAAAATGGGATGCACGTAGGCTTAAGATTATTAAAAATTAGAATGATTTGATCAGAAAGGTATTGATTTTATATATAGAGATGAAATATCTCAATGTTGATTTTATATACAGAGATTAAATATCTCAATGTTTATTATTAAAGGTAAGTTCTTTTTAGAATATATTTTATCATCCTCTATCCCATAGCAGGGTTTTTCTACTTATGCTTTTGAAGTCCTTTTATCTTGATTACAGAATACAGAACCACAAAGCAAGCACTTTGCTCCAGAAATACACAAATTTTAATGTGTTAAAGAAGTCAAAATTCTTTAGTAAAGCTCACTGAAGAGAAGGAGATACAAGGCAAAAGGTGGGATTTAAAATTCTTCAATGACCCACATAGTCCTAATACCTTTAATTTTCCTGATCAGCTTCAGACTGACAAGATCTAAATAACATTCAGGAGAGTCATTGTTCCTGCCCATGCTGGACACAGCTGCCCATGCAAAAGACACAGGATCAAAGATTTGTGTCATGAGAAAATCTCACACTTTACTAATGGGGCAGTTTTGGAACCTTTTCATCTAAAAATCCGAGAGTTCCTCACATGATTCACCAACCTGCACAGGCCAAGCTCAGCAGCTAAGAAAGCAACAAATTGTTATCTTCACCTCAGCTGGGCTGAGCTCTGAACAAATGTCTGGTTCTGTCAGCAGCCTCATTTGTTAGAAACAGAAACAGGGTGGGCCACGAGGAAATCCTGTGGTGCTGACCTTGACCAGGCACCTGAAACCCCCAACCACCACCCAGCCCTGCTCCCCATCACTTCTCTCTGAAGGCATGCACACACAGCCTGCTTCTCCTGGGCAAGGAATTGTGAACAGGAATCTGAGAACCTCCCTGCAAAACAAAACGATGAAACAAACTGTGTGTGAATCTTCTTCCTGTGCTAGTGCAGAATTAACCCAGAGGGTTTTAGTGGGAAGCAGAGTCCAGCTAAGCACTGCCAGAGGTACCTGTGCTCCAGCACACCAAGCTCTGTGCCATGCACACTGAAATAACCTGCTGTGCTCCAGCACACCAAGCTCTGTGCCACGCACACTGAAATAACCTGCTGTGCTCCAGCACACCAAACTCTGTGCCACACACACTGAAATAGCCTCCTGTGCTCCAGCACACCAAACTCTGTGCCACACACACTGAAATAGCCTCCTGTGCTCCAGCACACCAAACTCTGTGCCATGCACACTGAAATAACCTGCTGTGCTCCAGCACACCAAACTCTGTGCCACACACACTGAAATAGCCTCCTGTGCTCCAGCACACCAAACTCTGTGCCACACACACTGAAATAACCTGCTGTGCTCCAGCACACCAAACTCTGTGCCACGCACACTAAAATAACCTGCTGTGCTCCAGCACACCAAGCTCTGTGCCACACACACTGAAATAGCCTCCTGTGCTCCAGCACACCAAGCTCTGTGCCACGCACACTAAAATAACCTCCCTGTGCTCCAGCACACCAAACTCTGTGCCACACACGCTGAAATAACCTGCTGTGCTCCAGCACACCAAACTCTGTGCCACGCACACTGAAATAACCTGCTGTGCTCCAGCACACCAAACTCTGTGCCATGCACACTGAAATAACCTGCTGTGCTCCAGCACACCAAGCTCTGTGCCACGCACACTAAAATAACCTGCTGTGCTCCAGCACACCAAACTCTGTGCCACGCACACTAAAATAACCTCCCTGTGCTCCAGCACACCAAGCTCTGTGCCACGCACACTAAAATAACCTCCCTGTGCTCCAGCACACCAAACTCTGTGCCACGCACACTAAAATAACCTGCTGTGCTCCAGCACACCAAGCTCTGTGCCACGCACACTGAAATAACCTCCTGTGCTCCAGCACACCAAACTCTGTGCCACGCACACTGAAATAACCTGCTGTGCTCCAGCACACCAAACTCTGTGCCACGCACACTGAAATAGCCTCCTGTGCTCCAGCACACCAAACTCTGTGCCACACACACTGAAATAACCTGCTGTGCTCCAGCACACCAAACTCTGTGCCACGCACACTGAAATAACCTGCTGTGCTCCAGCACACCAAGCTCTGTGCCATGCACACTGAAATAACCTGCTGTGCTCCAGCACACCAAACTCTGTGCCACGCACACTGAAATAACCTGCTGTGCTCCAGCACACCAAACTCTGTGCCACGCACACTGAAATAGCCTCCTGTGCTCCAGCACACCAAACTCTGTGCCACACACACTGAAATAACCTGCTGTGCTCCAGCACACCAAGCTCTGTGCCATGCACACTGAAATAACCTCCCTGTGCTCCAGCACACCAAGCTCTGTGCCACGCACACTAAAATAATCTCTGGCACAAAATGGTTTAGGGCATGTGGTTTAGGGCAGTTCTGGCTGTTAAATCAGGGAAAACACCAAAGCCATTTCCCACAGCATCCCTTCAGGCAGTGCCAGAAACAAGGAGCAGCGCAATGCCACTGTCCAGAGAGAAAGAATGAGTTTATAACTTGGTGTTTAACTGACCCACAAGCACTGCTTCTGCTGCTTTTGTCCAGTTTGCTCATGTTCCTGGCAAAAA